>NC_091462.1:114177577-114375293 GCF_027789765.1 Dendropsophus ebraccatus
CACTTCTATCAGGGACGGGAATCCTCCGCCCATCAGCTATGGGGAAACTACAAATCCCATCATGTCTGGACGACGTAGGCTTTCGCTTTCACTATGGGCCCTATTCCACTGGACGATTATCGTTCAGATTATCGTTAAATCGTTCGTATCTAAACGAGAATCGTTCGTTTGAACAATTAACGACCGAACAAGAAATCGTTGAATATCGTTTAATAAGACCTGGACCTATTTTTATCGTTGCTCGTTTGCAAATCGTTCGCATTTAATAAGAAGTCGTTCAGTCGCTCGTAGTAGTGACGAACGCAATAGCGACGACAAGACGACCGCAAGAACGATCATAAGTAACGATTATCGTTCCATGTAAAGGGCTAAACGATTTCAGGTCTTTAGCAATAGCGGTCGTTTGGATCATTTATCGTTAACGATTATGCGAACGATAATCGTCCCTTGGAATAGGGCCCTATGGCTGCCCAGGCATGATGGGAAATGTAGTACTGTAACAACTGGAGGGCCACAGCTTCTCTATCAGTGATGAGCAATGCCGCCTCAGTCCCACCAGGAGTACAGGGCCTATAGCGGTATCCATGGTTTCCACGACTTGTTTGATATTCCAGACAGTGCGACAGGGTGCTTCCTGGTCATGTGACTTCATACCTGCCCTGAAGAGCTTACAATCTAATGGCCATTACAGGGCTCGCAGCCACCATCTACATTTTCCATCCCCCCCCCCAAATTATTTTTTTTTACATTATGAAATTTTTCTTTCCCTGGTCAGGACTTTCATTAGTGACCCATGAGGCGGCGCCCCCTGTGGTATAATCTCGCATTACAATCTAGTGTATGGACTAAGGGGCTTATACGGGCCGGGCGCTAGACATGCTCCTTCAGCCGATAATCAGCTGTGTTGCACTATAATCGATACGGCGGCACATGTCCCTGTGTAAACAAGAGACTATCTGTAGATAGCGCCATATCGGGCCATCTAAAAAGGCCTTAAAGGGGTGCTCCGGCTAAATGTTTGTTTTTTTTAAATCAACTGGGGTCAGAAAGTTATATAGATTTAAAAAATAACTTCTATATAAAAATCTCTAGTTGCCCAGTACTTATCAGCTGCTGTATGTCCTGCAGGAAGTGGTGTATTCTCTCCAGTCTGACACAGTGCTCTCTGCTGCCACCTCTGTCCATGTCAGGAACTGTCCAGAGCAGCAGCAAATCCCCATAGAAAACCTCTCCTGCTCTGGACAGTTCCTGACATGCACAGAGGTGGCAGCAGAGAGCACTGTGTCAGACTGGAGAGAATACACCACTTCCTGCAGGACATACAGCAGCTGATAAGTACTGGGCAACTAGAGATTTTTAAATACACATAAATTACAAATCTGTATAACTTTCTGACACCAGTTCCCCTTTAAGCCTGGGTTCACACTGTGCTCTATGCTGCCATATACTGCGGCTCTGGCTGTCCAGGCATGATGGGAATTGTAGTTTTGCAGGTTCTGCTGCTTTATGGGAATCGAGCTCCGTGACCGCACACAACATGTGATGTATTCCCATAGTATATAGTATATAGAGATGAGCGCGGCTCCAGGCTGATGGTATATGATTACCGGGGGCGAAGGAAGTTGGATGCAGTCGGTCGCGCTTATCTCTTATTATTACTACATAAGAGAATCACAGGGTGCAATGTTATGTGTATGGGCCCAGCTCTTCTATTAACCCCTTGCCTGCCTTAGGCCATGTGACTTGGGGGTCAGTGTGATGGCAGCTCCTGGGGTCCCCTCCCTTGGGCGCAGCGCCATCTAGTGTGGGTTATGAGCTACAGGTGGCTGAGCAGACAGCAGGCAGGCGGGGGGGGGGGAGGTAGGAGCTGCTGACATCACTGGGGAGAACTTCCAGGGAAGTTGTGTGTGGGCCAGAAGA
The DNA here is from genome assembly GCF_027789765.1 of Dendropsophus ebraccatus. NCBI lineage: Eukaryota > Metazoa > Chordata > Amphibia > Anura > Hylidae > Dendropsophus > Dendropsophus ebraccatus. Next base: position 114,179,498 of record NC_091462.1, read on the forward strand.
GGGAGGAGACCCGGGAGCCCAGGGATAAAGGAGGGAAGAGCAGCCCAGCCGCAGCACAGGGAGCGCACACACTTGTGGAGTCTGCAGCCGGGATGGAGATCATCGCAGGTAAGAGTGCGCAGCGGACTACAACTCCCAGCACGTAGCCCTTTATGTGTAACGTATGTCTGACTACAACTCCCAGCATCATCACGTAGCCCTTTATGTGTAACGTATGCCTGACTACAACTCCCATCACGTAGCCCTTTATGTGTAACGTATATCTGACTACAACTCCCAGCATGTAGCCCTTTATGTGTAACGTATGTCTGACTACAACTCCCAGCATCATCACGTAGCCATTTATGTGTAACGTGTATCTGACTACAACTCCCAGCACGTAGTCCTTTATGTGTAACGTATGTCCGACTACAACTCCCATCACATAGCCCTTTAAGTGTAATGTATATCTGATTACAACTCCCATTATGTAGCCCTTTATGTGTAACATATGTCTGACTACAACTCCCAGCACGTAGCCCTTTATGTGTAACATATGTCCGACTACAACTCCCAGCATCATCACGTAGCCATTTATGTGTAACGTGTATCTGACTACAACTCCCAGCACGTAGTCCTTTATGTGTAACGTATATCTGACTACAACTCTCATCACATAGCCCTTTAAGTGTAATGTATATCTGATTACAACTCCCATTATGTAGCCCTTTATGTGTAACATATGTCTGTCTGACTACAACTCCCAGCGTGATCACGTAGCCCTTTATGTGTAACGTATGTCCGACTACAACTCCCAGCATCACCACGTAGCCCTTTATGTGTAACGTATATCTGACTACAACTCCCATCACGTAGCCCTTTATGTGTAACGTATGTCCGACTACAACTCTCAGCATCACCACGTAGCCCTTTATGTGTAACGTATATCTGACTACAACTCCCAGCCTCATCACGTAGCCCTTTATGTGTAACGTATATCTGACTACAACTCCCATCACGTAGCCCTTTAAGTGTAACGTATGTCCGACTACAACTCTCAGCATCACCACGTAGCCCTTTATGTGTAACGTATATCTGACTACAACTCCCAGCCTCATCACGTAGCCCTTTATGTGTAACATATGTCCGACTACAACTCCCAGCCTCATCACGTAGCCCTTTATGTGTAACGTATGTCTGACTATAACTCCCAGCGTGATCACGTAGCCCTTTAAGTGTAATGTATGCCTGACTGCGGCACGGTGAGTGTGATCTGACTACAACCCCCAGCAGGTAGGCCCGGGTTACTACTGACAGATGTGACTGTAGGATGTCTATACCCATGTGATATGGTGACTAGTGTAGAACTACAACTCTCAGCGTGTTTGTTGCACTACAGAATTCCTATATGAATTATGGGGAGGAATAGAACACTGCAGGGTTAAAGGGCCATCGCTCCTCATAGCATCATGCAGATACAGGGGTGAATGTGGTTGCAGAGGGCCTGGCTGATAACTGGGGACAATAGATTGCATGCAGCTGTATAGCAGAGCCTGTATTCGTGTTAAATTACCTGTCATGCTGTTGCACAACTACAACTCCCAGCATGCCCAGACAGCTACAGTAATCGGGAGAGCTGTTGGCTGTCCGGGCATGCTGGGAGTTGTCATTTTGCAGCAGGTTGGAGATGGCTTAGTGGGACAACATGACTCCAGCCGTTGTGGGACAATAAGTACCAGCATGCCCTGTTGCTGTTAGGATCTGACATAGACCGGGCCCCCTCCCTCCTGTGCTGGTAACATGTCCCGGTCCTGTCATCCCCCGATGGTCGCCTCCTCTGCCCCAGGTCAGCCATCTTCTTGTATATAGGCTCCCAGTGCTGTATACACTATCCTACATGTCATCTGACTAATGAGTTGTATGGAGGTGACTATGTCCCGGCCAGGAGCGTGTCTCATGCATCCTATGCTTTATTAGCCTTGGCAGCAGCTGCCTGACACTGGTTACTAACGTTAGGTTTACTGTCGGCCAATACCCCCCAGTCCTTACCAGTGTCAATGTTACCCGGCAAATAATTGTACACGTTGTGTCCTTGGCTCCAGTACAAACCCTTTATATACTGACCCCTGTGGTCTCCACTGGTAACTGTGACCCCCTACAATACTGCCCCCTGTGGTCTCCACTGGTAACTGTGACCCCTCCAATACTGCCCCCTGTGGTCTCCTGTTAACTTTGACCCCTCCAGTACTGACCCCCATGGCACCCTACTAGTAACTGTGACCCCTCCTATACTGCTCCCTGTGGTCTCCACTCTGACTTCTGCAATACTGACCCTCTCCCATATACTGACACCTGTGGCACCCTACTAGTAACTGTGACCTCTACAATACTGACCCCTTTCCTGAATACTGACCCCCATGGCACCCTACTAGTAACTGTGACCCCTCCAGTACTGACCCCCATGGCACACTACTAGTAACTGACCCCTCCAGTACTGACCCCCATGTAACCTTACTAGTAACTGTGACCCCTCCAGTACTGACCCCCTTGGCACCCTACTAGTAACTGACCTCTACAGTACTGACCCCTGTGGCACCCTACTAGTAACTGACCCCTCCAGTACTGACCCCCATGGCACACTACTAGTAACTGACCCCTCCAGTACTGACCCCCATGGCACACTACTAGTAACTGACCCCTCCAGTACTGACCCCCATGGCACACTACTAGTAACTGACCCCTCCAGTACTGACCCCCATGGCACACTACTAGTAACTGACCCCTCCAGTACTGACCCCCATGGCACACTACTAGTAACTGTGACCCCTCCTATACTGCTCCCTGTGGTCTCCACTCTGACTTCTGCAATACTGACCCTCTCCAATATACTGACACCTGTGGCACCCTACTAGTAACTGTGACCCCTCCAGTACTGACCCCCGTGGCACCCTACTAGTAACTGACCTCTACAGTACTGACCCCTGTGGCACACTACTAGTAACTGACCTCTACAGTCTCCACAGCGATCTCTGCAATACTGACCCTCTCCCCATTACTAAACCCTGTGGTACTCTACTAGTAACTGACCTCTACAGTACTGACTCGTAGTCTTCACTGTGAACCCCTCCGATACTGACCATCTCCCCAATACTGCCCCCTGTGGTACCCTACTAGTAACGGTGACCTCTAAAATACTGACCCTTTAACGAATACTGCCCCCTGTGACACCCTACCAGTAACTGTGATGCAATTGGAATATGTTCCAGCACAGTAAAGTATCATATGCATTAGGACTAGAGATGAGCGAACCGGGTTTGGGTTCGAGTCGACCCGAACGATCGGTATTTGATTAGCTGGGGCTGCTGAACTTGGATAAAGCTCTAAGGTTGTCTGGAAAACATGGATACATCCAATGACTATATCCATGATTTCCACATAGCCTTAGGGCTTTATCCAAGTTCAGCAGCCACCACTAATCAAATGCTGAACGTTCGAGTTCGGATGGACTCCAGCATGCTCCAGGTTCACTCATCTCTAATTAGGACCACTGTGTAAGAATTGTGTACCCCCCTAAATGAATGTATTTTTATATATTGTGCATAATCTGCACATACACCATAGAGCATTGCCCCTGGGGATTGTCTAATAGTATTTTACCTATAATCCTGTGCTGGACTATGAATGGCCTGTAGGTGGCGCTGTCCTCTTGCTCCCTGTGTTTTGTTGCCCCCTGTAGCTCTCCTGTGCCCCCTTCCCCTTGTGATATTTATCCGCATTCTCCTCTTTATTAGGCATCTATTTGTAGGGACTGGTTCTCCCCCGTGGAAAGAATGGGAATGGGGGGGGGGGTGACATCAGTGGTTGGCTGTGGGTGATACTTAACCTCTCAGGAATCCGCACTGGGGCATAATAATGGGGCCATTGTCTGTCTGTCAGCACCTCCTTATTTATGTCGCTCTTCCTCCTTGGCACGGGTTTGGCTGTGCCGTGAATTATTTATTGCTTCTCGATCCTTAAAGGGGCTCTTCCTGTTGTTCCTTGAAGTGTTTGATCTGGCTCAGGCTTCTCACTTGCTAATCTCCTTCTCATGTGATGCCAATCTCCTCTTGTTGTCGGCAGAACATCTGGCTGGAATTCTGAGCCTCTCGCAAGAGCAAGATGGGAAGGAGGCCAAGCGGCAGGCGCTACTACTGGTATCCATGGCAAAGTCTCAGGCCGACAGACTGGTGGAGAATTATGTAAGTGGCATCTGGGGACATGTGAGGGGTGGGGATGTGGAAATCTACACGACTGACTCACCTGCTCCTGGGATGGGAAGCTCTCCACTATACCCCATACATTCCTGGAGGGACCATTGACCACAAAAGCTGCAGTTCCTAGAAAGTTTAAAGTTTCTATGGCGATCCTCGAAGGAAAACTTTCCCTATGTTCCTCTAATGGGGTCAGCTTGGTGACAACTAGACTGAATGCATCGCAGCAGAGCCTGTTCTTTACTGAGCAGAATTGTGAATGCAGCTCTGCAGGTGACAGGAGTGTAAGGTGTTTGATCACACATCATCTCCTCTTTTCTTCTGCCGTTCTGTTGACTCTCAGTATTTTTAGCTTGTTTGCTCCACCACCAACCTGTGTGTCATGTTTCCAGGCGGTGATTTCATCTTCTTAAAATAATCTTCCATGTCTCCTCCGGTAACTTGTCTTCTGTCTCCCTACAGCTCAGTCACCAGGGGCCTCCGTTCTCGAACAATGGGGCTGCTCTCTCAAATACAAAGATAGATGATATACCTACGGTGGATCAGGACAGCCTCCCGTCCTCTCCGTGGAAGCGCTTGGCCCTCAGCCTCCACGCGTTCTTGTCTCTGAGCGAATGGTTGGCTTTAGTCCGTCTCTGGCAGAAAGAACTCAATCATAAATCCCGTGACCTTCTCGATATCCTCGAAATCGCAGAGAATAATTCCAGAGCAATCCGCTTTAATCTGGCTACACTCCTGGGGATGGAAGATGTGTCTTCTCCTTCTCTGAGCACAACTTCCACCACCATGAAGAAGAAGGTGGCTGGCTACATGGTCTGTAAGAGCTTTTATGAGTGGCTGAGCCTAACCGAGAGGGACCTGCTGATCCTTGTAGTAGAAAGCTCGGTGTAGTAGCCAACCAAGAGGCCTCAATAAACCCAAGATAGACAATCCTACATAGACATGCCTACCTCAGTGAGGACACACCTTTTATTTTCCTTCTTTTTGGACTAGAGCTTCAGAGGCTGACTGGCCAATCAAGCAGTTAGACCATACGATGAAGAAGCCAAGGTGGAGGAGCCAATGGAAAAAAACTACTTCCCATTCCAATGACTGATGGACACATGAAATCATTGTGCTAGTGCGATGATATCTAAGGTACCATTGGCCCAAGCTTCCCAGTGCACCCATGGTACAACAAACACGATACATGTGGAAGGATGAAATCCTCCTCACCTCTGAGATGAAGGTGTCATATGTCTACTCATTTTTCTCCTTTTAAACCAAGAACTTGTCTTATTTTTGGACCCTGGAACCTCTTCAGCCGTTGTTCCTCTTGTAGCAGAAACATGGATCTCCTTATAACTTTTCTTTTTCATGAAACTCCCAGAACCATAGTTTAAATCGCCAATCTGGTCAATTTGGGTTCTACAAATCTCCTTTCGTCTTTGGTCTGAGTGGACAAGTCCTAATGAGCGGGGTGTTGTGTAGAGTTCTGAGAGTCTCATCGTTCATACGTGAATGGAGCTTTGGGTGTTCCAGGTTTTATTACAGTCTAACTGGGAGTCACTGATATTCTCTGGTTCCTGCAACTGGGAACAATGAGTGGTACAGAAACGGGAAGGTAAACCTGGACCAAGTGACCAGTATATGACCATCTGCAAGTACTAACTCTGGATTGAGACTTGATTTGTTACGGTGTCTGGTAGTGTTGAGCGAACCTGTCAAAATGTAATCTGGACCCGAATGCTCAGTGTTTGATTCCCCATGGCTGCACAAGTTGGATGCCACCCTAGGGAGTCCTGGGAAAACAGTCCTGGGTACTGCCATAGTCTATAGTCTGTGGCCATGTACTCCTGGCAGCACTAGGGTGGCATCCAACTTGTGCATCCTCAGGGGATAATATACAGAGCGTTCAGATAATGTTGCCGACCAGGACATCTTGACTTGTCTGCTAAACAATGCTTGGTCATTGCTGGTTCTTGGCTTGACTGTCACTAATCCTTCTGCAACTTCCGAGACTGCGTAACTCGCTGAAGCCCGTTTCTATCTGCAATAACCAGGCTGTTTAGATACTAATTTATATTTTTACATCTGCTGTAACTTAGGTTTTATAATGTTTAATAGACTTTATATTAAAACTTTATAAATGAGCACTTGCTGCCATTTTGTTTTAATTAACTTGAAGTTGAGTCCTATAAATCCTGAATTATTGGAAATGGTAGCAGAGCCAGAACGAGTCCAAGCAATAAGAAACTATTGGTGAGGGGGCCTCCTAAAATTCACTTTTCGAGGTTTTGTTTTGATTTGCCATCCTTTTGGTTGTAATGTTCAGATTTCCATACAGCCCTTGTTGGTAGAGATGAACGAACTTACAGTAATAATGAAGTGAAGCGACTCCCCAGGTGCTGGGAAAAGCAGGAACCAGTCCTGAGAGAAAACTGTGAAGTTTCCCAGGACTGGATCCAGCTTTTCCCAGCACCTGGGGAGAAGTGGCATGGAGCGGCAGTCAGTTAGAAGGCAGCCGGCTGATGAGCGGATTGCAGATATAACAAATTGCTTCGCTATTACTGTAAATTCGCTCATCTCTTTTGCATCCTTTAGTTTGTTATTGTCTTCTGCTCAGTTAAAACCAGAACTTTTAAGGTGGCATACGTCTCCCCCCCCCCCCCCCCCCCCCCCCCTCTTACAGCCAAATGTTCATGTTTCCTTTCTGGGGACGAGTAGGCTGCAGTTGGACAGCTCTGGTGGTGGCGTATTTCTCCTACAACAATAGGGTCGGGTAAAAAAACCAACACGCCCAACCCTTATCTACACCTATATGAAATTCCAGCAGCCCTCAAACTTTGGAAAACTACAATTCCCATCATGCCCGGGAGGCCAGGCGTTGAGCATGATGAGAATTGCAGTTTTGCAACAACTGAGGCTGAGGCTTTGACATGCATTTTCGATGGAGATTCAGGAAGCCCCATTTAGGTAGTTGGTGGGTTTGGCTGACTTTACTCTAAGGGTCCTATTCCACGTGGCGAGGAGGGCCCGATCAACGATGTAAACGAACGGCGATCTGGTAGATCACCGCTCGTTTACTGGGCCTATTCCATGGCCCGATAATCGTTGAGCGAGAGCTGCAAGGACATCGTTACCGATGTCCTTGCAGCACTTGCAGCAATACATTACCTGGCTGCATGGCTTGTCCTCCGCTCCGTCTACTCCCCGGGTCCCCCACGCTCTATCTTCTGAATGGCCGGTCAGCTGACAGGCCACACTCAGCCAATCACAGGCCGCAGCGCTCCGTCAGCTGACCGGCCATTCTGAAGATAGACAGCGCGGAGAAGAAGCCTGGACAGGTAATGTATGATGATGCTTCTTCTCAAATCGCCGGTCGCCCGCCGCGCACCGCTATTCAACCGTAGCGATGCGCGGTGGGAGAACTATGATTTTAGGTCTGGCCCTAAATGAACGATCAGCCGATGACACGATCATCGGCTGATCGTTCTCTCTATTTCACCGAATGATAATCGGCCGATTATCGTTACTGTGGAATAGGGCCCTAAGGCAGGGATGAGGAAACTTCGGCCCACCAGCTGTTGCAAAACTACAATTCCCATCATGCCTGGACAGACTAAGCTTTAGCTTCGGCTGTCCAGGCATGATGGGAATTGTAGTTTTGCAACAGCTGGAGAGCCGGAGGTTCCCCATCCCTGGTCTTAGATGTATGGACACCTTTTTGGTTTCTCCGTAGTTTTTCCACACCAAACCTGTCCTTATGTATATATACGTTATCATAGTTATCTTCCAGGTCTTGAACCATCCGGTTTTTATACAGTTCCCTAATAATGAGTCTTGTTTGTTTTTAATGGCACCTTCCTAGTCTTTGAGGAAGAGAACAGAAGCCATAATCACTATGGAAATGAACCAAGAGACTTTAGAGTTGGGTAGCTCCTGCCCGGGAGGAGCGGTTTATGGCTTCCTTTCATGGTGTTACCGCAAAGACCATTGTCTGCTCTTTATTGGTTTTACTGTTTAATGACACATGCCCACACATGAGTGACGGTCTGGGTGCTTGGTAGGACGCTCTCCAATGACTCTCGTAAAGGTAGCTTTCCCTCAGGTCCAGGAGGAGGGGGTTCCCCAGCTCTTATTGCTCCCTGTCAGTACAGAGCAGGGTGCTGGCGAGCTCGGAGGGGGGGTATTGTGGGACTAAACAAGTAATATTTCAACTTGAGGAGAGCATCATAAGGACATGTAGAGTCTTGTAGGCCATTCATGCTTCAGTGGGGATTTTGGGTAGAAAGATATGCAAAGCAGATTAGATTCCACCATTTAGAGGTAGATTTCCATTCAAGTCAGTGTTTAACTCCAACCAGGGTTCTTAGAACATGACTGGACTAGCACGTGAGCTCTCCTGCGTATTCTCCCTCCTAGAATTCCCAGTGGAGCTTATACGTTTCTATGAGGCTCTCCTTTGATGTCTCCGCAATGGTCCTCTCTGCAGCCGGCACCCTGCCCTGTACTGATGGGGACAATGAACATGAGACTATGTACACATGGGTATGGCTTCCTTCTGGAGAGATCTCTGGCTTGGCTTAAATCCTCAGTCACGTTCTAAGACTTTTACTTTAAGTCAGCCAGTTGGATATCCTCCATATTAGGAAAGAGAAAAGACAGAACAAAGGGGGTAAGGGAAGAAGTTGATAAATGAGGGTATGAACGTTCCAGGTATGGTAGGTACATTCATTCATAACTAGACTGGACAAGACTAAGGATAATCAAATAAACTAGTGCTGCATCCAAAGTGTTATGATGGCATGAGATGGTCTGGTGTGACTCTCTGCATCTATCGGAGATAGACACCAGACTCTAGGGTTATGTCTATAGGCGCTGTACTGGACCCTAGGGCTGTGTCTATAGGTGCCAGGTACGGGACTCTAGGGTTGTGTCTACAAGAGATAGCCCTAAAGTCCCGTACCTACAGTATCTATGTCTATAGGCGCTGTACCGGACTCTAAAGCTGTGTCTATAGGTGCTGTAACAGACTATTCCATTTGATTAGAACCTTTTGAATTCAACTCTCTATGGAATTTTTTTTGGCTGAAAAAAAAAAATCTGAAAAGTTGAAACAAATCTGGACATACTGTATATTCTCATCTCTCGATAAGACCTGTAACCTAAGGGAATAAGGGTTTCCTGACTCTTCCCTAATCATAGACACTAAGGAAACAGCATGGATGGCTATGATGGATTTTAATACCCAATCCTTTGCTTCCAAACAGATAAGCTGCCGCCATGATCCTGGCCGTGGTTTTCTGCCCTTTTCCCAATAAGAACGTGTGTATACTTGACTAGGTTGAGCATGCACCTGTATAGGGAGGATCAGAGGACTTCTAGTGAGCTGGTACATAGGCCATGTTCTTCAGGAAGATTTCCTATAGACCTTCAAAGGGACATTGTAAATATAAAAAAGAGAAGCTTAAGAGGTTACAGGGGTATGAAACCGAAGCTTGTTAGTAATAATGTCATACACGCCATTCCAAAGACGTCTGAGGACTGGGCAGAACCAGAAGATGTGGAGCCTTCGTCCTAAGACTTGACCTGATACAAGGCCGCTGAATGGAACTTGTGTAGTGTGAATCTGTTCAGAAAGATCCGGCGCAGTTACTGTAAACCTTCTCCTCTGTGACCTGATATAAGGAGGAATGAAAGAAATGATTAACGTGTCACTCCCCCCCCCCCCCCCCGCACCACCTCCGGGTTCTCTCAGGAATTCTTCTTCCCCTCCAGGGGCCTCGCTGCACAGTGCACCATTCTTACCGCCGCCCCAGGAGAAATGAATCTTATTAGGTGATATCTGGTAATTATTTGCACACCGTAACGTTCCACCCCTGTGATCTGCACGTGGATATCGGTGTAATTGTCCAAGCACTGCACAGAACCGGTCCTATGGCTGCCATCCCGTCACTGTGCAGCTCAATGGTAATCTATTGTCCACTGTTACCAGTCATCTCAGACCAGAAACTTGCGGAAGACTGACTGTAGTGACTGTCAATGAGACAGAAAGTAATCACCCTGATCCTCGTGATCGCCATGTCACATAGCACCAGTACTTGAGAGATGGTTATGTGACTGGGGGCTTTCATTACCTGGCAAGGTTGGGCAGATGCCAGGGGGCACAGTTGCTTTCTACGTGTCCTTTGCAAGGGATGGCGCAGTGGTCAGAGTACCATCATATTTAACCCCTTAAGGACAGAGCCTGAAATGGCCTTAATGACAGAGACAAATTTTATGAATATGACCAGTGTCACTTTATTCATTAATAACTTCGGGATGCTTTTACCTATCCGGCTGATTCTGAGATTGTTTTCTCGTGACATATTGTACTTTACATTTCTGGTAAATTGGAGTCGATAATCATAACAAATCTTTATGAAAAAAACCCAAATAATGTGAAAAAATGTGAAAAACTGCATTTTTCCAACTTTGAAACTTTTTTGCGTATACAGAAAGTGGTTATACCACATAAATTATATATTAAATAGCATTAGCAACATGTCTACTTTATGTTGGCGGCATTTATTAAACGATCTTTAATTTTTTTTAGACAATAGGAAGCTTAAAACATTAGCAGCAAATTTCCAAATTTTCAGTAAAATTTCAAAATCAGATATTTTTAGGGACCTGTTCAGGTTCAAAGTGTATTTGAGGGGCCTGTATGTTAGAAAGCCCCACAAAGCACCCCATTTCAGAAACTGCACCCCCCACACTCTGCAAAAGCATATCCAGAAAGTGTTTTAACCCTTTAGGGGAGTCACAGAAATAAAAGCTAAGTGTGTAAGAAATTTGAAAATTTTAATTTTCTGTGCAGAGATTTTATTGTAATCCAATATTTTTCATAATTATAAACCTATTACCAGAGAAATGCACCCTAATAATTATTGCCCCGTTTCTGCAGTTTACAGAAATACCCCATATGTGGCCCTATTGCGCTATTTGACGCAACCACAAGCCTCAGATACAAAGGAGCGCCTAGTGAATTTCAACGCCTCCGTTATATTTGGTCATTTCTGACTGTACCACTTCAGGTTGGCAGAGGCTCTGGGGTGCCAAAACCTAAAAAAACACCCCTAAAGGGACACCATTTAGAAAACTAGACCCCTCAAGGAATGTAACAAGGGGTGCGGTGAGCATTTGGACCCCACAGGTGCTTCACAGATTTTCCGAACAATATGGCGTGAAAAAAGAAAAATTTATTTTTTACACTAAACCGTTGTTCTAGCCTTCAATTTTTCATTTTCTTAAAGGGATAAGAGGAAAAAAAAGACACAAAATGTGTAGCGCAGTTTCTCCCGAGTACGGAAATACCCCACATGTGGCGATAAAGTGCCAAGGGGGCGCAGGACGAGCCTCCAAAGGGAAGGAGCACCAATTGGCTTTTGGAAGCTGAATTTCACTGGAAAGGATTTCAAGGGCCATGTCGCATTTACAGAGCCCTCGTGCTGCCAAGACACTGGAAACCCCCCACAAGTGATTCCATTCTGGAAACTACACCCCTCAAGGAATCTAACAAGGGGTTCAGTGAGCATATGGACCCCACTGGTGACGGGCACAAATGTGGAACAATGTGACGTGAAAGGGAAAAATTTCATTTTTTCACTTTCATGGCACAAATGTGCCCGTCATCAAGGGGTTCATATCCTCACTGCACCCCTTGTTAGATTCCCTGAGGGGTGTAGTTTCCAGAATGGGGTCACTTGTGGGGGGTTTCCAGTGTTTTGGCAGCACGAGGGCTCTGTAAATGCGACATGGCGTTCATCATCCATTCTAGCCAAATCCAACCTCCAAAATCCAAATGGCGCTCCTTCCCTTCGGAGGCTTGCCCTGCGCCCACATGGCGCTTTATGTCCACATGTGGGGTATTTACGGACTCGGGGGAAATTGCTCTACACATATTGTGTGTTTTTTTCTCTTTTAACCCCTTGTGAAAATGATAAATTCAAGGCTAAACCAACATTATAGTGTAAAAAATGTAATATTTCATTTTCACGCCACATTGTTCCACATTTGTGTCCGTCACCAGTGGGGTCCATATGCTCACTACACCCCTTGTTACATTCCTTGAGGGGTGCAGTTTCCATAATGGGGTCACTTGTGGGGGGTTTCAACTGTCTTGGCAACACAGAGGCCTTTTGAATGCAACATGGCCCCTCAAAATCCATTCCATCCAAATCCAGCCTTCAAAAACGAAATGGCGCTCCTTCCCTTCGGAGGCTTGCCCTGCGCCCACATGGCGCTTTATGTCCACATGTGGGGTATTTACGGACTCGGGGGAAATTGCTCTACACATATTGTGTGTTTTTTTCTCTTTTAACCCCTTGTGAAAATGATAAATTCAAGGCTAAACCAACATTATAGTGTAAAAAATGTAATATTTCATTTTCACGCCACATTGTTCCACATTTGTGCCCGTCACCAGTGGGGTCCATATGCTCACTACACCCCTTGTTACATTCCTTGAGGGGTGTAGTTTCCATAATGGGGTCACTTGTGGGGGGGTTCAACTGTCTTGGCAACACAGAGGCCTTTTGAATGCAACATGGCCCCTTAAAATCCATTCCATCCAAATCCAGCCTTCAAAAACCAAATGGCGCTCCTTCCCTTCGGAGGCTTACCCTGCACCCACATGGCGCTTTATGTCCACATGTGGGGTATTTCCGTACTCAGGGGAAATTGCTCTACACATTTAGTGTTTTTTTTTATCTTTTAGCCCCTTGTGAAAATGAAAAAATCATGACAAGATTAATGATTTAGAGTAAAAATTTTACAAAAATTACACTAAATGTTGGTCTAGCCTTGATTTTTTTCCATTTCCACAAGGGGTTAAAAAAGAAAATTAACACAAAACGTGTAGGGTAGTTTCCCCTGAGTACGAAAATACCCCACATGTGGACATAATGTGCCATATGGGCACAGGGCAAGCCACCAAAGGGACAGAGCGCCATTTAGAGGCTGGAATGGAGGATGGAGGCCATGTCGCAATTACAAAGCTCCTGTGCTGCCAGGTCAGTAGAAACCCCCGACAAGTGACCCCATTCTGGAAACTACACCCCATAAGGAATCTAACAAGGGGTGCAGTGAGCATATGGACCCCACTGGTGACAGGCACTTACGTAAAACATGTGCCGAGAAAATAAAAAATACCATTTTTTTCATTTTCACGTCCCAAATGTGGCCGTCACCAGGGGGCCATATCCCCGCTGCCCCCCTTGTTAGATTCCTTATGGGGTGTAGTTTCCAGAATGGGGTCACTTGTGGGGGGTTTCTACTGTCCTGGCAGCACAGAGGCTTTGTAATTGCATCATGGCATCCTCTAATGGGAATGGCGGCCATACCTATTTAGCTGGGGAAAAGGGACAATTCTAATTAATTTGGGGGTATGAGGCCAATTATTAGTTTATAAGGTTGGAAATGACAGGTGTCCATCAAATTCAACCTGTGTTGATCCAGAGGAAGGCAAAAACCCTCGTAAGGCAGACGACAGTAGCCTCATCACAGGGGAAAAATTCCTCCCCGACTCCATAATGGCGATCAGAATAATCCCCGGACCAACGTGACCCCTGAAATAGGAATAAGGGACAGAATTTAGATAATGTAGAACCCCAGTGACGTGTGGTGCGCCTTGAAGCGATCCAGTATGCAGAGGCCGGGGCGATCAGGACAGGTGGCACACTGGAAAATGGTGTCCTTCCTGATCCCCCTGTTACCCCACACTCTGCACTTCTTCTGGGGTCTCCCTTTCTCCAGTGTGGGGGACGTCACCTGGAAAATGTTGTCCTGGTGCGATACGGGGTCCCTCATATCCAGAAGCGCTGGGTCCGCTCCATGGCTGCTAAATATTAGGGCGCTATTACTACTTCTGATATGTTCGGATCGTGCCGCAAGCTACAGGGCAGCGAGGGACCGGAAGAGGGGGCGCTGGTATAAAAGTTATCCCCGTACAAGTGGTGACCTTTATCCAGCAGTGGGAAGATCAGTTCCCGGACGATCTTTCCACTTGTTCCGAGGATGGGGGGGGGGGGGGGGGGGGGGGGGGGGGCATCTGGGGCTGGATTCGGGTGTCCCTTCATACACTCTAAGGGTATGTGCACACTGCGGAATCGCGACAGATAACCCTTCGTGCATTCCACAGTTGGCACCTGCCGGCGGAGTGATGCAGGCGCGCGTCTCCGTCCGTGTCAAAGACTCCATTCTATGCACGGGCGGATTCCGCTCTCCGTCCAACGTGTTCATTCTTTGGACGGACGACGGAATCCGCCCATGCATAACATGGAGTCTTTGACACGGGTGGAGACGCGCGCCCGCATCAGTCCGCCGGCGGGTGCCAGCTGCGGAATGCACAAAGGGTTATCCTTCGCCATTCCGCAGTGTGCACGTACCCCAAATCTGTAAGTGTACCCTGAGGTACGCTCACACAGTTTGTAGAATTTCACTCCATACCGCCATCTCTTATTGGGACGGTACTGGCGGAAAAGACGTGTCTGGGGGGCAGCGTACGCTAAGCTACCCCCCAGACACGTCACTGGATGATGAGGATGAATGGAGGAAAGAAGGATCCCCCCATTCATCCTCACTGGCTGTTTTGGTGTCGGAGGCAACAATAGCGTATGCGTCCGATACCGAAAACACCCTGGGGGCCATCTTTATATGGGGACTAGTATATGGGGTATGTAGTGGTGTAGTGTCAAACTTTATTCAATGTAATGTAGTGTTTTTTACGTGTTTTTTTTACAGTAAGTATAAAAAAAAACCTACGCCAACAAAGGCGTTGCTGATAAATGCCGCACTTATGCGCGACACTTATAAGCAGACCGTGGCAGTAGAATACAGAAAAAAAACACCCTACGCCAAAAAGGAGGAGTTGCTGATTAGCAGCGCACTTTCGTGCGATGCTGATCAACACTCAGCGGCGATAGGGTGCGGAAAATAGAAAAAAAATAATTTGGAAAAAAAAAAAAAAAACTTTTTCTATATTCTGAATATCCCTGTAGCTGCTGATAAGTGTATTACACATATCAGCCGCTAGGGGGCAGCAGAGCGCAAAATCCGGAAATTGACGAGGCTGGAGCCGAAAATAGCCGAGAGAAGACGACGGGGACCGCCGGAAAGACCCGAAGACCGAACGTAATGACGGAGGACGCCGCGAACCCGGAAGACGCCGATCAGGAGCCCGGGACAGGTGAGTAATGTACAAATACCTGCTCAGGACCCCTCCGCTACCTAGCTGAGGGGTCCAGGGCAGGTATTTATTATTTTGTGGGACTCTGATCGCCGTGCCACCGGCCCGATCGCCGTGAACGGCCGGCCGGCCGTTCACGGCGATCGGGCCGGTGGCACGGCGATCAACATTACTTTTTACAGTAATGGCGGTCGGTGCCGTCCTCGGACAGCACCGACCACCATTTTTTTCCGGGTCATCGGGTCACCGATGACCCGGAAAGGTTCCGATCGCCACTATTGGCTGATCTGAATTGATTAGCCAATAGCGGCGATCGTAAGCACGGGGGGTGTTAACCACCCCCCGTGCCGTGAAGCTATGATGGCCTGCTATGATTTATAGCAGGCCATCTTCCCCGACCGCTGTGTGTGAACACGCAGCGATCGGGGAAACATCGGGCGTAAATTTACGCCCTGATGCGCTAAGTACCAGGGCGCGAGGGCGTAAGTTTACGCCCGATGTCGTTAAGGGGTTAAAGTGATTATCCAGTTCCGCTCTCCGACCTTCCACTCCCTCCCACTGGCAGTATTGGAGGTTAAGAGAGGGCCAGTCGCATGTCGGGAGCATAGTGTCCAGGTGAAACCACACCGCGACATCCATAACATCAGGCAGCTATTGAACATTGGGTGTAGTTTTGTCTTCTCGCAACATGCTCCTGCCACCCCCCTACTGTCTTGGTAGTTATACCTCCAGTGCCCTGTGTCCCTCAATGTCCTTCTGCCATCATCCTCTCCAGCAGCCAAAGCCCGCACAGCTCTGGGAGTCGGGTCGTGACATCACCATGTTATCCAGGAAGTGAGATCACCATGTTATCCAGGAAGTGACATCACGTTATCCAGGAAGTGACATCACCATGTCATCCAGGAAGTGATGCCATGATACAGTAGTAAGTGCAGGGAAAAAGCGCTTTATAAGCATTTCCCGTAATAAGTGTATATTGGTGATTTGTATAACTTTTCGGGGGCATTACAGTACTTTAATAAAAAATTTCGCCAGACTCCTCCTTTAACTTTACTTCAATCTCTTGCTGGGTCTGAAACCCATGAGACAGAGACAGACAGAGACACCATAACATTCAGGGTTGGGTTCTGTAGCCATATCCCCAAATCCACTAATATTCTCTTTCCTATGAATGTGCGTAGAGTATTCTATTCCCCATTCACCGTCACCTCCGGCCGCCGTCCTGCGATCTCCCTCACTTCTGGATCCATGGGAGAGAAAAGGCTGCCAGTGTGCTTGTGCACACCGGCAGCCTTTTCATTGGCTGGAACGCATCACATGGCTTCCAGTAAGCCAATCAGGGCTGAGCAAGCTGAAAGCCATGTGATGCTCTGCAGCCAATGAAAAGGCTGCTAGTGCGCATGTGCACCAGCAGCCTTTTCTCTCCCATTCACTTTCTATGAAAACGCAGAGGAGGAAGAAGACCCGGACCGCCCCCCCGGCTCTGACGTCGTCGTCGTCACAAGACGGCGCCCGGGAGAAGAGGACGGTGACGACCGTAATTGGTAATGTACAATTTCTTTAACTTCTGGGGGGCGGGGGTCCGAAAGTGGGGGAGGGGGGCCAGACCGGTTATTTAACCACATTACAAAGTTATATAACTGTAATGTGTATTAAATAAGCCAAAAAAAATTTTGTGGTAGTTGTCCTTTGAAGATACAAAAAATAATGGTGCATATAGCATTGCTTTCCTGTCTTTACCAGTTTTAAAAACAACAAAAATCTTTTTCTATTTGTGTGTTTGCGGGTCTCTTCCCAGGTCAGATAATCACACTGCTTCTTGATTACTCAGTACTACAATTCCCAGAATGCATTGCTTTCGCTCAGCCCTCCCATCCTGCACCCCAGCCAGTTCCCTGCCTACCGCGGCTGCAAAACATTGCTCTACACAAGAAAAAGCTGCTGCAGTCACTGCCCGCTCCTCTGACTGTGGCATTGTTCAGCACAAGGCAGTCTGCTGTATTACATTCTCCCTAAGGGTCCTATTCCACAGGCCGAGGAGGGCCCGATCAACGATGTAAACGAGCGGCGATCTGCTAGATCGATGCTCGTTTACTGGGCCTATTCCACGGCCCGATAATCGTTGAGCGAGGGCTGCAGGGATATCGTTACCGATGTCCTTGCAGCATGATACATTACCTGTCCAGGCTTCTTCTCCGCTCTGTCTTCCTCCCCGGGTCCCCCGCGCTCTATCTTCAGAATGGCCGGTCAGCTGACAGGCCACACTCAGCCAATCACAGGCCCCGGCGGTCCCTGCCTGTGATTGGCTGAGCGCTCCGTCAGTTGACCGGCCATTCTGAAGATTGAGCGTGCGGAACCCGGGGAGAAAGACAGAGCGGAGAAGAAGCCTGGACAGGTAATGTATGATGCTGCTGCTTGTCAAATCGTCGGTCGCCCGCCGCGCACCGCTATTCAACCGTAGCGATGCGCATGGGGGAACGATGATTTTAGGTCTGGCCCTAAATGAACGATCAGCCGGCTGATCGTTCTCTCTATTTCACCGAACGATAATAGGCCGAATCGGGGCGATTCGGCCGATTATCGTTACTGTGAAATAGGGCCCTAAATGTCTCAATAAAGATATCTATCTATGTGAGAGAGAGAGATAGTGATGTAGGTGAAGGGGATGGTTTCTGAGAGATAAGATTCAAGCCTCCTGAGAACACAGAAGAGGGAGGAGCCAGAGAGCTGGAGACAACACCGCACTGGAAATAAGAGAACTACACAACCTCCTGTCAGGGGTAAATTGGGCAAAAGCAGCTGAAGCCAGACTCTGCTATCCAAGAGCCATAACTTTATTTGTTCACCAATATGGCTGTGTGATGGCTTGTTTTTTGTGGGGGCGGACTTTCTCCTTTTATTGTTTGATAGCATTCACACTGCAATGTTAGTGATATGTTAATTATATTGCTTGGGTTGTTATGATATCAGTGATGCAAAATATTTTTATTGTCACTCCCTTTACATAGCACGGTCTCTATTGCAGCAGCATGTGAAGGGTTAAATGGCTGAGGACGTAGAGTTCGGGCTCCAGCTACTTGATCATGGGGGGGCACAGTGATAGAGTCGCTGTGATCAGCCGAAGCTCTGCTCCGTAAAAACTGTTAACACCTTGGTCACTGGCTTCACAATGCTCTTCCAGTAGCGGACCTGTCACTGAAACCCAAAATAGCTGGTGCCAGGATGTCCCGGAGGAGTTATCCAAGTTTCCGCTGCTCAGTCGTGAATGTCGCCAAACCACAAGCTGCTGCTGCTGCTCTCCTGCATCTTGTGTCACGGTGATATGATGTTACTATGCAGGAGCGGGGAAGATGGTCTCACCTCAACAAAAATCCTATGTTATGTGGCAATGTGATGAAAAGGAGAGGTACTATCATATCATTCTGTCCATCCAGAGCTTACGGATACATGTCAGAACTCATAGGAAGGGGTGGAATGGGTTAACATAGCGATGCAAATGTATCTGCTAATGAGGTGCAAGTAAAGGGGGTTGGCACTGGCAGCCATTAGAGGTTGTCACATATCATCTGTCCCCATATGCAAAGCAAAAATAAGTCCCATTAACTTCTGTGGCCCAGACGTCACCTGTGTATCCAGGATTTCAGATTGTCGCTCAGCTGTATCCACCACCTTCTCCTCACTTTTACAGAAAACTCAACATGGACAAAACTGTATTCACAACTAGAGATGCGCCAACACTAAGGGTCGTATTCCACGGGCTGACCAATGTAAACGAGCGCCAATCTGCTAGACCAGCGCTCGTTTACTGGGCCTATTCCACAGCCCGATAATTGTTTAGCGAGGGCTGCAGGAACGTCGTTACCGATGTCCTTGCCGCCCTTGTTTAAACATTATACTTTACCTATCCAGGCTGCAGGTCTTCTGCGCTCCTTCTCCCAATCCCGCGCGCAGCAGCAGATTCGGACACGATCATTGGCTGATTGTTCTCTCTATTCCACGGAGCGATAATCGGCCGAATCAGAGCGATCCGATTATCGCTCTGTGGAATAGGTCCCTAACTCTCTATGACATGGCAGAGGCTTGTCTAAATGATAGGTACGCTTAAAGTGTCACTGTCATTTTATATTTTTTTTTTCTCCAGAAATCGATAGTACAGGCAATTTTAAGAAACTTGGGAATTGTGCTTACTAGCTGAAAAATGCATTTGAGGCTCTACCACCTGTCTTCATGGTTGTCTATGGAGAGGGAAGGGTTGGAGGGAGATGAGGCACCAAAACAGGACAACAAAGAGTTAATTTACAACTACATCACCGGGCTATTTCCTCTGAAGTGAGGACTGACCTCTGAATGCTGGCTTTTACACAGCTCCTGCAGTGTAATACTTTGTTCTCTGCTGGCGACTAATCTCCCTCCTGCCCCCTCCCCTCTCCATAGAGCAGACAGGGCTCTACTGATACAAGACACAATTTTATGATAATTTGCTGTGAATAGAAATGAGGAGGGGGGGGGGGGGGGGACCTGGGAAAAAGCTTTTTGAATGCAGATAATGGCAGATTTACCTAATAAACCTAATTACAAAGTTTCTTAAAATCGCCTGGACTATTGATTTCTGCAAAAAAAAAAAAAAAAAATATGACAGTGACACATTAAGCATCTCGCCGCCTTCTATAAAGGAAAACCTTTCCATCTTCAACATCCTTTTAAAGCTTGTAGAAAAGGTGTATTATCTTCTGTTTTCTGCAATGAAGCCCTAGAAAGTAGAGGTACGAATCCCCATTTCTTCAGAAAAAGCCATAAAACATTACATATTGATGCCGTAAAACACAATAAATACATTCTGGACTCCTTTGCTAGTTGTGGAGACGATATACTTCCTCCATCAGCTCCATCCCCCAGGAATTGCCAACACTCTCCAGTCCACATTTCCTCAGCAGGTGCAGGAGCGTTTGTCAGACCTTCTGCCAGGGCTGTTACAATAAATATGCAGACTTAAAGTGACACTGTCGCCCCCTTTGTACATTCTGACTTCTCTACACAGGTGTAAAGGGTAAATTTAGCGGTTTTCATACCTTATTTTATATCATACGTCATGGGGCTTGTTTAAGTAAAAAGTGATCTTTTATGAACTGCAGATTATGTTAAGTAGGCAGGGCCTCGTGGCATTAGTGCCACATAGCCCCGCCCACAATGCCACAGTTTTCCCCGCCCCCTCGGCAGCCATTGGTGGGCCGACCTAGGGGGGTGGGGCCCAGACCTTTAGGCCAGCCTGTTCCAATGGCTGGTGAGGGGTCAGGGCCAACGGTGACGTTGTAGGCGGGGCTAAGTGGTGCTAATGCCACGAGGCCCCACCCACTTAACTGCAGTTAATAAAAGATGCCTTTTTACTTGAACAAGCACCATGCCGTATGATATAAAATAAGGTATGGAAAACGCTAGATTTACCCATTACACCTGTGTAGAGATGTCTGAATGCACAAAGAGGGTGACAGGGTCACTTTAAGGGTATGTTCACACTGAGGAAGAGACGAGGAAAGTTTTCTGCTAGAAATTCCCTCTTCTTCAGATCTGGTGGAATTTGAGCAGAATGCAGAAATTCAAAGCCCCAATGACTTCTATGGGGATTTCTCTAGCGGATTCCAGCCAAAGAATAGACAATTGGTCAATCCACCCAAGAAATGGTCAATTCTTTGGGCAAAAACAGTATCGTGTGAACAGGCAGTATGGGAGTGTAATGCGCTTGTCATGTATAGGGTCACTCCAGGAAGGGAAGAAGAGAGTCCCTATCATGTATTTTTAGGTATAATCCTGTGCTTTCTGCCACCAGCTGTACAACAGAGGTACCATCATTTATTATAACCCCACATTATATATATATATATATATATATATATATATATATATATATATTATATATATATATATATAGACAACTGCCCCCAGTGTACACAGCACAAGCTGAAAAGTGACTAAAACAAAGAGCCTCTGGAGCGGGATCTCCTCTCGTTCCCGTCTCCGGCCATACATCCACATTCTGATTATGCTTCTAGCCTCATCCCCCCAGTCCCTATCCTGGACTCACAAACTCGCAGGCCGCACATTCTCCAGAAATGTCAGTACGTTGCAGATTCCACATAACTTCGTACTAAGCCATTACCGACTATGTCAGGATTTTCACACCAGCCATTATGGACATTCTTGGGAACTCCCTAGTCTTCCTGTGACCTCTAGTGGCCACACCTGGAATAGTGGACAGCAGGAAAGGGTCATTATTATAGAATTTCACTAGGATTTGGTCAGAGAGATGTAACTGTTGTACACAATGTTGTTGGGTGTGGATCCGATTATAGAAAACCTTTCCCTTTAATTGTCCCTCACTAAAATTACCGTTACTGGGAATTATAACTTCAAGATTGTGGTAGTGCCAGGCCTGTCCCCATATAAAATGTTCTAAAAAGACTTGTCTGGTTCACGCTTTATGAGCGCCGGGGACACGACGAGAACAGGTTATATGATGCCATGACTCCATTCCTGAAAAGGCTCCACCAAAAAACAGGCACGGCATCAGTACAGTGAACCATTTTACTCAATTTTAATACATATTTAGGTCGGTGTTCATTGCCTCACCTTAGCCTTGAAGCCCTTGTTCTTTAGCAGCTACAAGGTACCAATAAAATTGGGACAAACCTGTCAACTCTGGAGACTGAATAATAATCTACATATGGCTATTGGGGGAAGAAGCCAGAGGGTCCCACAGCAATGTATTACCCCCCATCTCCTGTGCACATATAGAGCAGCAATAAGCCAACGAAATCCCAAATAATATCACAGACAGGTGACACAAAGCCCACAAGTTGGCTAAGAACTGTGCAACATTAATAATCGTGCGGCTATTACAATTGTTGTTTAGTCTGCAAGCACCGGCAAAACTTTAGAAGGCGCCCTAAGGATATAGCGGCCCAGTCTCTAGGTGACAAAGTTTGAAGTAAGGACCATATTACACGGCCCGACATTCCACATTAAGCAAGCACCAATCCGCTAGAATCGGTGCTCATTGACCAAGCCCATACACGGCTCATTAATCGGTTGGCGGCTGATGTTTAAGGACATCGGTCGATAATCGTTCCTTCAGATAATCATTGTCTTAAATTTCACAGAGAAATAAAGATTATCACTCTATGTAATAGTACCCTAACACCTTAAGAGTATTACCCAATCTGTACAGGTTATTATCCTAATTCACGAGTGAATTAGTAAGAGCAGGAATTGTGCAAGGAAAGAGTTACAGACGAATATTCAATAGTATTCTCCAACCTAAACGTTTACATCACAGGACAAGGATAGACAGATTATTCCTAAAAGTACGTCAGAGAGTTCAGATAAAACGCAATAATGTTAGGGATATGGAGAGAGTGTAAAGACTGAGCAATAAATAAGCAACGTTCACCATCACTTCTGATCATCATGCAGCTTACTTTTCTATAGCCTATGAGATTGTTATGTTGTTCATTCATTTGTGGGAAAGATCTGCATATTCTTCAAAAATCACTACAGTAAAGCATAAAAACAAAAAAAAGCTGGTAATGTATCACAACCAGGAGTGACCAGTCATATGTGATGGCTCCTAGAAGGGGACAAAGTGTCCTCCCCATCATCACACCAGCAGGGGGCAATGTGTCCTCCCCATCATCACACCGGCAGGGGGCAATGTGTCCTCCCCATCATCACACCGGCAGGGGGCAATGTGTCCTCCCCATCATCACACAAGCAGGGGGCAATGTGTCCTCCCCATCATCACACAAGCAGGGGGCAATGTGTCCTCCCATCACCACACCAGCAGGAGGAGGCGTGTCCTCCCCATCACCACACCAGCAGGAAGAGACGTGTCCTCCCCATCACCACACCAGCAGGAGGAGGAGTGTCCTCCCCATCAACACACCAGCAGGAGGAGGCGTGTCCTCCCCATCATCACACCAGCAGGAGGAGGCGTGTCCTCCCCATCACCACACCAGCAGGAGGAGGCGTGTCCTCCCCATCATCACACCAGCAGGAGGAGGCGTGTCCTCCCCATCATCACACCAGCAGGAGGAGGAGAGTCCTCCCCATCATCACACCAGCAGGAGGAGGAGAGTCCTCCCCATCATCACACCAACAGGAGGAGGCGTGTCCTCCCCATCATCACACCAGCAGGAGGAGGCGTGTCCTCCCCATCATCACACCAGCAGGAGGAGGCGAGTCCTCCCCATCATCACACCAGCAGGAGGAGGCGTGTCCTCCCCATCATCACACCAGGAGGAGGCGAGTCCTCCCCATCATCACACCAGCAGGAGGAGGCGTGTCCTCCCCATCATCACACCAGCAGGAGGAGGCGTGTCCTCCCCATCATCACACCAGCAGGAGGAGGCGAGTCCTCCCCATCATCACACCAGCAGGAGGAGGCGAGTCCTCCCCATCATCACACCAGCAGGTGGAGGTGTGTCCTCCCCATCATCACACCAGCAGGAGGAGGCGAGTCCTCCCCATCATCACACCAGCAGGAGGAGGCGAGTCCTCCCCATCATCACACCAGCAGGAGGAGGCGTGTCCTCCCCATCATCACACCGGGAAGGGACAGTGTGTCCTTCCCAAATGGTCAGCGACCATCGATCACTATGTGCAGCGATGCATGGCGATTGTGTAAATTGCACACATTACCTCTCCACACTCCAGCTGAGTGGCCTGTCTGTTCAGAGACAGCTCTGAAGCTACAGCAGTGGCTCCAGGAAGCGAGCAGAGGGCAGAAGAAAACTAGCAGCATGGAGAGGTAAAGAACACAGTTTAGCTAGGGCTGCATGGACATCTCCAAACGATTATCAAGCCGTGTAATAGGCCCATCTAATAGGACCCTTAGCCACATGTGACTCACAAGAAACCACTAGATTGTGGCCAATTCATTAAAATTACCATCCTTCCTCTCTCAGCGAACGACCTCCCGCCATGCAGTACACTATCCAGTAGCCTCTGAGGGCCTTTTTATAGGGAGGTGGTGAAAGCACCTCCAGACCCTCTTATGCTTATAAGCATACTGAGTAAATGTCACAGATAACTCTGCGCGGATTCCATGTCAATTCTTTGGGCGAACAGCGAAATCTGCCTGACCATAGAATGGAGTCTATGAGACGTGCAGAGAGCCAAAATGGAGCGCACAGGGACGAGCGGCTGAATCCGTGCAGCGTTATCCGCAACATTTACTCAGTGTGCACATACCCTAAAAGCCCAGTGTGAAATCAGACCTCACCTGTAATCATTATACATCAGACATTACTGCATGCAGCGTTTTGCAGCAATCCATGTACATAAAGCAAATCAATTCCAAATGTTACTCAACATTACATATCAGACAAGTTTTAATTTGAATGGATATGCAATTCCTCACTAAGTCTCATCTTGGAGTCTGTACTAGAGATGAACGAACCTTAAGCTGGTAGCTGAAGAAGTTGGATGTAGCCCTAAGGTTGCCTGAAAAACCCGGATACAGCCTATGGCTGTATCCATGGTTTCCAGAACTCCATAGGGCTGCATCCAATTTCTCCAACCACCGGCAAACAAATCCTGCATGCTCAGGTTGATTTGATTAGCTGAGGCTGCTGAACTTGGATAAAGCTCCAACATTGTCTGGAAAACATGGATACAGCCAATGACTATATCCATGTTTTCCACATAGCCTTAAGGCTTTATCCAACTTCAGCAGCCACCGCTAATCAAATGCCGAAAGTTCGGGTTCGGATGGACTCCAGCATGCTCCAGGTTCGCTCATCTCTAGTTGTGAACAATTATCCACACTTTGATAAGGTCTTGGAAACTTTAGAACCACCCACCCCATTTACCATTGTGCTGCTGTCATTTGAAACATGCACATATTCCATAAAATGGTACTGGATCCAGCAATCATGTGCACCCTTTTACGCGATAAACCAAACATTGCGAGACTGCCAACAATTTTACAAAGCTCGTTAACGTCTTTATATCCAGAGGAAGATGACCACATGAAAGCAATTCGATATTTCTTCTCCAAAGAAAGACAACAGAAACAGAATTTTTAAATGATTTTATCTGTATATTCCCCATCCGACACGGTCCGCGTGCAGGTTCAAGGAACCCTGTACAATATAAATTAATATTACCCATCTGCTAGACAGTGCTGGGCTTCGAGGAAAGATAACAGCTTGGCAGATGTGTAAACCCGTTTTAAGCCCCATCATGTAGCCCACCCCAAATTGCTTAGAACATACTTCAGTCCTATCAGTTCCTAATCCTCCCTGGAATGGTGCGGAGGAAGTAAACAGATAATCTAGCTACAGGGAGGGGCTAGCCGCAACATCGCATTGCTGTAATAGACACCATGGTGTCAAGAGTTTCAGTAAAGCACCATTATATTCTGTCAGAAGTGCATCTTTAAAGGGAAAACTACCCCTCTTCGTCCTGTGTGAAAAATAAAAAGGCAATGTAACAAAGGAGAGACCTGTACCATGTCAGTTCTATAGGCCTGCCCATTAAGATTATTATCTACATCTGGACAGGGAAGGGTTAATGGCACACTGCTGAGGTTGCTAAAATAATTTAAAAAAATGGAATCCTTAAGTCTTCTCAGTATTTGGTGTGTAGACTTCATACTACACATGGTGACTGATCCACCATCAAGACAGTCATGTTACTTCAACCATAAAATTGGATACGGGCTGAGAGTCTAAGATGTCACCATCCTGGTTACTGTGGATCCGCTGATGTCGTTTAAAACTTGAACGGCAAAGAAAATGTTTATCGCAGAGTGAGCAAGTGAAGGATCCTTCTTCGTGGATCTTCGAATGTGCAACAAGGTCACTTGAGTTACGGAAAGATTTTCCGCACTCCTTGCAGCTGTATCTGTGGATGCGGAGATGATTCTTAAAGGCAAGTAGGTTGGAGTATATCTTGAGGCAGTTCGGGCATTTGTAGATCCCGATGTTATGTGTTTTCTGGTGGTTAAACAGGCTACCAGCATGGAGGTAAGAACGGCCGCATTGCTTGCATTTGTATTTACGATCACCTTGGTTCCCTTGGTCTTTGTGATTTTGGAACTTCACACCTGACTTTGAGGCCATTTTATCAGTCTGTGTTGACAAAACTATTAAGGAAGACTGAGAAGCCAATGGTTTATGAGTCCGTTGGTGATGTCTAAGGGTTAGCTGACAACTGAACCCCCGGTTACAGGTTGAACAATGGAAGAGTTTCTTTTCTTTATGGACTGTGTTGTGACTGATCAGCTCCTGGGAAGACCGAAATGTTTGCCCGCAATCCACACACTGGAAGCGTTTTTCAGCAGTGTGTGTGCGCAGATGAGCCTTCAGTGAGATGGGGTTGAGAAACTCTTTTTGACAAAGAACGCATTTATAATTTCCTCTTTTGTGTGTGCGCTTGTGAGTGTGCAAACTGCTAGCATGGCGATAGGTACGACTGCATATGTCACATCGATAGGGTCTGTCATCTTTGTTCTCGGATGACAGTGGTCCAGGAGACACTACACAGTTTGAGGCCAATACATCAGTGCCGTTTTCTTTGCATACATGGCACTTCAAATCATCATAATTTGTAAATGTTATTCCACAAGATACACATAGATGTTTCAACTGGGAAGTGGATTCACTATGGTCATTGCTGATCTTGTTTGCATCTTTAGCAATACCTTCAATATTAATGTTGGATGTGTCATGATTCTCCTGGTGGCCACCTATGTTCTTTGCTTCTTCTGTTCCCAAGGATATTTCACGGTCAGATGTGGATCCCTCACGAACATGAATGAGTTGGTGCCGGGAAAGTTGTCTCTTCCACTTAAAAGTCTTCCCACACTGAGAACAAGGATGTCTTTTCGCTTCATAATGAGTGCGCTGATGATTCTTTAGGGCCATAAGATTGGAGTAGGTTTTGTCGCAGATTGAACAATGGTACTGGCCCGTTTTGTGGCTTTTCTTATGGTTAAACAAACTGCCAGCATGCCTGTAGGATCTTCCACACTCCTCACACTGATATGGACGAGAGTCCGGATCCTTTTTTGCACGGGAAACAGAGGCTTTATCATTCGCTTCATATAAAGGCGATCCTTCACCCGACACTTGAATTAGTGACTTCTGATGGTGCCCTTGAGAAAATCTTCTGTATCTGCTTTTGCGGTTGCGTCTTCCAAGCTTTCTGGCTGAGGTCCTTTGCCGGTGAATTCTTTGATGGGTATCTAGTTGTTTATGCAACCGGAAAGCTTTACCACAATCTATGCACTTGTGCCTCTTCAGCTCAAAATGGATGCGGTTGTGGTTCTTCATTGCCATTAGATTGAAGAAGCGTTTCTGGCAGATGGAACAGCGAAAGATTCCAGTCTTGTGAGTCTGCTTATGGTTAATAAGACTCCCTGCATGCCTATAGGTCCTTCCACACACTTCACAACGGAAAGGACGCCGATAAAATCCAGTTTCCCCTACATTTTGTGAAACAGCAAAGTCCTGAAAGACTGAAATCTCTTGAACCTCTTCTTTATGGTGATCTAGGCCATCCCTATCCTTAGTTGTTTGACTACCACAATTTCCAGAAAGATGTAGTGCTAGATCTTTTACC
Organism: Dendropsophus ebraccatus; assembly: GCF_027789765.1. Lineage (NCBI taxonomy): Eukaryota > Metazoa > Chordata > Amphibia > Anura > Hylidae > Dendropsophus > Dendropsophus ebraccatus. The sequence continues at coordinate 114,207,554 of NC_091462.1, forward strand.
CCAAACACCTTACCACAGAACTCACAGACCTGAACCTTTTTGTCTTCTACGTCAGACACATTGACAGCGCTATTCAAAGATAGTTTGCTTGTCTGGTATTCACTATTCCTACCAATTCGTCTAGAAAATCGTCTCCTTGAGTTTTTATTATTTAGGGGTGTTTGGCTGTAGCGCTGTGCAGTGGGAAGATCTGGCATGGAACCATGTATAGACGAATATGCACATTTCTTGTCACCGTGTTGACCAACAGGGCCGTCTGTCATAGGACATCCGGTAGATGAAGAAAAAGTCAATGGTCTTTCATCCCCACTAGGATATAAGCCCTCTTGTAAGCTTTGTCGCTCCTGCTGATTGGTGAAAGCTGCTGGTTGTTTACACTTTGGGTGGTGCCTTAAGTGGGTTCTATAAGCGGCCAGGTTATGATAATGTCTAGAACAAGCTACACACTGGAAATTTCCAACTAAGTGAGTCTTTTTATGATTTACTAAACTTCCACCATGACGATACGTCTTTCCGCACTGTTCACACGTATAAGGCCGGCTTTCCGGACTTTCTTCATTTTTAGAGGTTGCCCCAGTGCCTTCAACTTCCTTCAATATTGGACAGTGTTGTTGTGGATTCTCCTCTATTTCTATTTTAGGATGGACGTCTTCATTCACAGCAGTTTCTTCTTCTTCATTACTGTGACTAAAGCTGTGAGCCTGCAAGCTCTCTAGATCATCATATGTTTTCCCACAGAATCCACAGATGTGGGAGAGCAGGGATCCGCCATCATTGGCTTCACTTCTTTCCGTTTCCTCTATCTCACTTTTTATTCTACTCAATAGCTCTCTTTCTGAAGAATGCATGGAGAAGTATTCTGGCACTTGTTCATCACCATGCAGCACTGGAAGGGATTCATCCAATACCTGTTTCTCATGTGCCACTTGATGTTGATGGAAATCCACCTCGTTAGAAAAAATCAAGCCACAGTGACCACAGTCATAATGGTTATCAGCTGGTAGCTGTTCATCCATGTATTCATTCCCATCAGATCCATCTAAGCTTGTATTCCTGAGAGTCTGAGGCTTAGTGTGGGTCTCAAAATGACTTCTCAGAGCAAGGAGGTTAGGGTATTCTTTGGGGCAAAATGAACACTGGTATATACCCGCCTGATGGCTACGCTTATGGTCATTTAAATCATCTAAATGGTCATACACTTCCCCACATTCTACACACGTGTACTCAGGCTGTTCATCTTCCTTCTCAGAGTCAAGGTGTTTATGTTCATTTTGGCAACTGAGGTTATTGGAATAGTCCCAGTCACAGTCCCCAGTACCTCTAAAAGTGTTCTCTTTATTCATCTCTGGTAAGCTGGACTTGGGGCCCTGAAGATCCCACTGGTTTCCCTCTAGGGATATATGCACCATTTGATGTGCCAGCAAATCGTTTTCAGTATGGAACAACTCTTCACAGCTGACACAACTGTACAGTCCTTTACCAGCAGGTGGGTAAGAAAGATCTGGAAATACAAGTGCATGGTCAACATGCAACTCTCCCTGTTGTCCTTTTTTAGCTTTGTGATGAATTCGAATGTGATTTTTTAAGGCAGCCATGTTATGTACATGTTTGGCGCAATAAGGGCACATGTAGTCACCAGTTTGGTGTGTTCTTTTGTGGTTGATTAGGCTTCCTGAATGTCTATATGACTTACTGCAAAGGTCACATTCATAAACTCTTCTTCCATGGTTTTGGGAACCTTCTACAACCTTCTGTTTGTGTTCTACAGGCTCCTTTACTTTGCAAAGATCTTCCTCTATGGTTGTAGAAGTTTCACACTCAGCCTCTACAGCGATCTTTGCAGGAGATACTGTTATTGCACTTGGACAGCTCTTTCTGTGCGTTAGAAAATGCTCCGAACAGTCAAATGACTTTCCACATGTGCAAAGATTTTGAGACTCATCTGAATGTTCTTTGACACCTCTATTACTGGTGGTTGCTTCGAGGGATATTTCTTTATTTACCTTTACAGAACTGCCCAGAGAGTGGCAATTCCGATTTTGCAAAAATCTGGACTTAGTTCGAAAAAACTGTCGGCCTCGTCTGGCTGCTATGCCCCTTCTTCCTGCATATGATCTACTGTGAAAACGGACATGGTTTCTTAGGGCCATTAAATTAGAGTATTGCTTTGGACAGAGCGAGCACTGGTACACTCCAGTTTTGTGTGTTAGCTTATGATTTATTAAGCTACTTTTGTGACGATACGTTCTGCCACAGAGGTCGCACTTATACGGCCGATCATCTGATTGGTGGTGTTCATCCATAAAATATGATTCAGGATCAGCATTTGGTTCTGGATGAGGCTGCTCAAAACTTGTTTCAGCATTTTGAACATCAGCATCTCTGCTTTCCAGCTTAACTTCATGTGTAGTTGATACTGAATCCTCCTGACGCCATTGCTGAACGGCTAGGTTGTCCATCTCTATTTTGATGTCTGGAAAACCAGGGCCGCTTGAGTAAGCGGAGTCGTCACTACTACCATGAGGAGTTTCTTGCCATGTGCCCGATTCAGGAGTTTCCTCTACCTGCTTATCATTACATATTTCTTGTATTTCCTGCTTCTGGTGAAGTAACTGATGCTGCAAAAAGTCACTTTCATTAGTAGAAATGTCATCGCAGACTTCACACTGATAAGAGTCTTCTTGGTTTTGATAGAGTTCATCAGACAGGCCAACAGAAGAGAAGTAGGCATCTCCCAGCTTCTTCCCTGCTCTGGACTTAAAGTGAGCCCGAAGATGGTTTTTTAAGGCAGCCATATTAAACATCTGTTTAGAACACAAGGAACAGCTATACACTCCGGTTTGGTGAGTTTTTTTGTGATTTATAAGGCTCCCTGCATGCCTGTAAGTCTTTCCACACTCCTGGCACTTAAAAGGTCTATCTCCCGACTTTGCATCTTCTTCATGTGCATCATCATATTCTGGCTGTTCAGCTAAAAAGTCATTAGCTTTTTCCTGGGTTTCATCTTCTTGTGTATTCTCAACCACTGAATCTGAACTGAAGGAAGCATCAGTCACGTCATCTTGATTAGGCTTAGTAAGAGGACTTACTGGAGAGGCAAGCTCATCTTGGTAGTAGGTGTTGGGTATGAGGATGGCTTCTCGATCTTCTTTAGAGTTGATATTTTCTGATAATTCAGGTAAACAAGGAGGATTTTTTCCATTCTCCGGCGACTGTAATGTTTCTACCTGTAGTGGATCAGGCTTATCTTTATGGACAACAGTACTCTTTCTGGAGGATCGTGGGGATTTGCAACTTCGTCGTGCTCTTGAGTCTGAATGGAGGCGACAATGGTTTTTCATTGCCATGAGGTTAGAGAATTCCTTATAACAAACTGCACACTGGTAAACTCCAACCATATGACTCTGCCTGTGGTTTGCTAGACTTCCCGCATGTTTATAGGCTTTCCCACACTGAGTACACTTGTATCGATATTCCTCAATGTTATCGTCATTGGACTGATCTTTCTCATCTGTGAATACTTCATGTCCTTCAACATCCTCTCTTGTGGGGTCCTCACAACCAGTCTTTTCTTCTGGGTAATATTTTGAGACAAGTTGAGGGAAGTCCACAGGCAACATGGATTCAGCAATATAGTTCTCTAAGTTACTCATTAAATTACTACTTTCCACTAATACTGGGGACTGCACTTCAAACTTGGGGTTTCTTCTAATTTTCTCCCCATTGGTTGTGGAACAATAGCCATGTAATGACTTCCGATGATTGTATAGCTGTTGTGACATCCGAAAAGCTTCTCCACACTGCTCACATTTGAAACGTTTTTCCTCTGAGTGAGTGCGCAAGTGACTTTTTAAGCCCATGGGGTTGGAGTACTCTTTCTGACAGATCAGACATGTGTAGAGACCAATTTGATGAGTCTTCTTATGGTTGACCAAGCTGCCGGCATGTCGATAACTCTTATCACACTGATTACATTTATATGGTCTATCTTCCTTGTGGCTTTCCTGGTGACTTTCTAACTCAGTCAGATCATAGAAAGACATGGGGCAATGGTCGCATTTCAAATTCTGGTTTGAGGAGCCATCAGCTTGGTCAGTCCCATCATCCATGTTCATTCTGGAATGTGTAAGGTCTTCCAAAGCATGGGATAAGCTGGGTTCTGGTTACATTTTTAGGCGATTACTTCGAACTGTAGTGTCGTCTCAAGGCGGAGGCATCACTTTTATGCCCAGGTGTAGTCTGGTCACTGGCACTTCCTAAATCTTCATCCTGTAAAGATACAATACAAATAGGTTGGTTTGATTTTTGATTATAAAAAAAAAAAAAAAAATGTAAACATATAAACTAAAACAAAGCTGGACATAAAGTTAGCAAAACCCAATGATCTTATGTAGGAATTGGGAAACTATGGTTGCAAAACTACAAATCCCATCATGGAGAGCCAAAGCTTTAGCTGTATAAACATGACACAAACTATAGTTTTTCAGCTGCTGGAGGGCCACAGGTTCCCCATCCCTGATCTAATGTGTACGAGGTCTCTCTGACTTCCTGGCAAGCAACAGGGAAAAAGAAGGAGCAGACCTGTTGGAGATTCTCTCCTATGGAAAATAAGCTATAGACAGCAGGTTATTCCCCCTACGATAAGTACAGTGCTTTTATGTGTATGGCTGATAGGATAGGGAATAAGCGTCTATTTAGTGGAGACCTCAACCAATCACAAGAACAGGGGATCCTATGTGCATGCAGTCCTTGCTGCACGATTATCGAGCCATGTAACAGGCAAATTGGCGCTTGCTTGCATTTGCGATCGATCCGTGTAGTATGGCATTAACTATTCAAACTGGGTGCTCATAAGATCCTCATTCTCATGATCGGTGGGGGTCCCAGCCGTTAAACCGTCACCAATAAAGTCTAATTACATCCCCTATCCTATGGAGAGAGGTTGAGCATCTTTCATGACACTCAGGACCGGGTTTCTTGGATTAATCTCTAAACAGGGTCAAAGACTAAAGTAACGCTGACAAACAGCAGGGAACTTAACAGAGGTAAAAAATTCAGGTACTATATATCTCCAAGCATGTTCATATTATACACCTCCAACCATCTTTCCCATAGATATGTTCATAATATACGTACTATATACATTCAAGCATTTTTTCTGTATATATGTTTATACTATATACCTGCAAGCATCTTTCCTGTAGATATGTTCCCCGTGTGCATTTCCATCTGTACATGTATTTTGTGATCTTTGAGATTACAGGATTAATGCAGTAAGTCTGGACCCCACCCTAGCTATACACCCCACTCTACTGCTAGTGGGAACATATCACCCCAAGGAGGGGAGGACACACCCAATGTATAAAATCCAGCGTGAAGGCACCTGCATTCTTGGTAAATGCATAGTCAGCTGTACCGCATTAAACACTGTTCAAGAACTGGCATGCAGGAGAACAAGGGCAGCATGGAGGGAGCACTCGTGTTACTCATCTCTAACAGTGTGTAGCCTTTATAGTATTACCCAGGATGATTCTATAGCAGCAAAGTTCTCATCCCGATAAAAGTCTTTTGCTTACTCCAGGATGTAACCACAATAAAAAAATCAGCAAAGTGATTAAATTTACTGACGTAGCAGAATACATATAGGTTCAGACAAGGCCTATTGGGACCATCCGAGGAGCACTCGGTGGCTCTGGAATAAGTATATGTATTAGGGTACGTTCACACTTACCGGATCCGCAGCAGATTTTATTTAAATAACTGAACACAGCATCAAATGTGCACCGTCAAATCTGCTGTAGATCCTGTAGGTGTGAACGCACCCTAAAAGACAGACAGTCTTAGGTAGTTATCAGTCAAACAATTCTCTTTCCCCACATACTCAGCCAAGTGTAAATATAGTCTGAATGGGGATAAGGTTCTTGTATCCTGACTGGACCGATCGGCACTCTTTGATTTCATAGACAGTCCTATCTAAAAGGACCTTAAAAAAAAAAAAAAAAAAAATTAACTTCTGAAATCTATCAGGCCCAACTCTTTGCTCCTCTGACATCAGGAAATATATATGTGCATCAGATGGTCGGATGCAAAATGGTCTGTATAGAATGCATATAGGGTTTAAAGAGATCCCAATCCTCCTTAAGGAGAGCATCAAAGACGTATGGAGACTCAAAGGCCATACTTGATCCACTAGGAATTTGGGGAAGAAAGAATACACAAAATAGTTCTCACAATTTGGAAGAGAATGTTTTTCTTTGTCAGTGTTTTACTCCATCTAGGAGTCTTAGAACATTGACAAGGGATACACGCCAAGCCAAGCATCTCTCCAAAAGGAAAGTATATACCCATCTGCAGACAGCGGTTTTGTCATTACTGACCCTTGTCAGTACAGAGCAGGGTGTTTGCTAGTGACAGGCCCATTGTTAAAGAGCAATACCCAGATCAGCTGTCTGCAGATGGGTATATACCTTCCTTTGGGAGAAATGCTTGGCTTGGCATATATCCCTTGCCAATGTTATAAGACTTCTAGATGGAGTAAGACAATGACTTGAAAGAATGCAATCTTCCAAAATGCTATTTTGCTTATCCTTTCTTACCAGAATTCCTTCGGGATCAGGAATGGCCTTTGAATCTACACACATTTTTTGATGCTCTCCTTAAAAAAAAAAAAAAAAAAAAAAAAAAAAAATTGGTATCCCTTTGAACCAGATATACACTGACTCAGGAACGTCACCTTCCCAAGTTGGTGTGAGCTATTTTGCATGGCCTTTCTTTCTATAATACATAGGGCCTGCTTTACTTTTCCCTCCCCCCCACTACACTACTTATACCCCAGGTGGGCACATGTTTCCTGTAAACGCAAACAGATTCAATGAATTCACAGCAAACAGTAAACTGGACAAGAGGATGTCCAGGTATCTGGTGGTCTGAAACCAAAAACCCTAAATCACATGCAAATCATATGCCAAAGCTATTTTCCAAAATGTCAATACTTTATTATTTTATAAATCCCAAACCTATCCCATAAAATTTACATATACACATTAGACACTTAAAAACATGGTGCAGGGGACCATACAGATATCAAACATATTACAATACAACAACAAAAAAAAGGGGAAAGAAAATATAATGGTTTAACAAATAATGGGGATTCCAAATGGCTAGAATCTAATATTTAAAGTGCGTGGTCTCGGCGGAGGGGGGCGGCATGGCGTCTGAGCGCCCGGTAATTATAATCGCGGCAGATTATAGGCTGTTATATGACAACACTGGATATATAAAAGTGTGCCCAACTCTGCACATCTCACCACTTCTTGAGAAAGGTCTACGAAACGCGTTGGAGGGTGAGGTGCAGGGGCCGCATCATAAAGGGGATTGGGATTCCATGTGTTTGGCAGTGGTCTGAGGTTTAACTAATTCATTGGTGGCAATTTCAGCCATGTGATGTATAGATATACTTTTTTCCATACTCAGTACTAGGTCGGATGTATATGGGTTGCACATTGCACTTTAAATATTAGATTCTAGCCATTTGGAATCCCCATTATTTGTTAAACCATTATATTTTCTTTCCCCTTTTTTTTGTTGTTGTATTGTAATATGTTTGATATCTGTATGGTCCCCTGCACCATGTTTTTAAGTGTCTAATGTGTATATGTAAATTTTATGGGATAGGTTTGGGATTTATAAAATAATAAAGTATTGACATTTTGGAAAATAGCTTTGGCATATGATTTGCATGTGATTTAGGGTTTTTTCTTTGGTTTTGGTTACATGGAGTTAACCCTATTTGGTAATTATTGGTCAGAGACCCTAATATAGGTTTTGTATCTGGTGGTCTGGTCTGGGTCTGGTGACCACTGGGGTTAATTCACACGAAAGACCACACATTGTGTACTGGGATCAACACAATCTATAGTGAGGAGCCAAACACCCACACAGCTGGGTACACCGCCATAGTGATGTGGCTTTAACTGTTCGCACACATTGCACTAATGTAGCTAGAGACCCCAACTTCAGAGGGACTCACTGACCAACCAATGTATATTGAGCCAGATGACTCTTTCCTGAAGGCAAGAGTAAAGGAAAGAAGCCTTAAGGCCCTATTCCACGGAACGATTATCGTCCGTATTCGGACGATATCGGCCGCTACGAACGATAATCGTCCCGTGGAATAGAGTGCAACGATCAGCAGACATCGTTCATGTCGGCTAATTATTGCAGTCGCTTGTTTTTCAACATGTTAAAAAACAAGCGACTGATATAGCAGTGATCTGCTGCCGTCGCTCCGTTGAATAGGAGCATCGGCAGCAGGCGCTGCTGTATCCTATGGGCTGCCCGGACGATCAGCGATCACCCGGGCAGCCCCCCCCCCCCACCTCCTTGCCGCCCCTCCCGCACTCACCCGCTCACTGCAGCCGCGTTGAATAGCGGCGGCAGCGAGCGGGGAACAAGGAGCAAACGAGCGCTGAGAGCGCTCGTTTGCTCCTCTTAACGACCCGTGGAATAAGCCCTTTAGTCATGGCGATTTCAAAAGAATCTGGCAGCAACTTACTGCTCTCTCTCATCCAGCTATTCAAAGTGCACAGTCATCTTTAATCGAGAGGTGCCCCTTCCATATTACATACATGTGAACGTTTGGCATGGCTAAAAGGATGGAAAGAAAAAGGGACAAGCCGCTGCCAGATTCCTTGGATGACTTATCCCAGAAAGGAGAATTGGGTAGTGGAAATCCAACATGCCTGATCCTTCTCTCCCCTGGCGCTATCTATTACTGTAAAGTCGGGATGCCTCTGTACACAAGTGGCTGACTCCTCACTCATTTCTGAGGATCCCTACATTTAAGAGGAACACTCCAAAAAAAGAAGAAACCTGATCTACCGTCATACCTAAAATAATCCCATGAAATTGTACGCCAAGGAGAATCACCTGCAATGTAAAACAACCTATGAATGATCTTTTAATGATGTCATGAAGGCAATCGTTGTGCCTGAGGCCTCCGTCACTCAACACGGCACCACGCACATTCCCGGCTGCGGAGTTACCCTGCCCTCAGGTGCTGCATGCCGGAAGACAAGAGCAGCCTAACACTGAATAATATTATGTAACAGGAGCCAATGGGGAGGATGGAAACTCCTCCCTGCACTGAGGACTGAGGACTGAATGAGGTCTACTATAATAAGCCAAAGTTGAGAGAGGTCTGCCATGACAGTCCTCTGGTTACCACCATAGACCAGGAATCCAACCCCCCCACCCCTTCTTCTAACATCTTTGTAAAGTATTTACTAGTTGGAGGAAACTTCTTGTTTTCCTTCGAGGCCTCAATAAACACATCAGTGATGAATTCTGGACCTTTCTGTTGGTGCAGATGGAGAGTAAGGTAAGGGGCCCTGAAGTGGCCGAACTCGAGAGCTCGGTGTTTAACTGCTGGCAGCTGGAGAAATTGGATGCAGCCCTGGGGATTCCTGAAAAACATGGATAGTCACAGACCGTATCCATGATTTCCTGGCAGCCTTTAAAGGGGTAATCCAGTGCTACAAAAACAAGGCCACTTTCTTTCAGAAACAACACGACTCTTGTCTCCAGTTCAAGTGCAGTTTGCAATTAAAGGGGTTATCCAGAGCTACAAAAACATGGGCACTTTTCCCCCTACTGTTGTCTCCAGTTCAGGTGTGGTTTGCAATTAAGCTCCATTTACTTCAATGGAACTGAGTTTTAAAACCCCACCCAAACTGGAGACAAGAGTAGGGGGAAAAGTGGCCATGTTTTTGTAGCACTGGATAACCCCTTTAAGCTCCATTCACTTCAATGGAACTGAGCAGAAAAACCCTGCCCAAGCTGGAGACAAGAGTGGGGCTGTCTCTGGAAGAAAGTGGCCATGTTTTCGGAGCACTAGATAACCCCTTTAGGGCAGCATCCAACTTCTCCAACTGTCTGGAGAGAAAAGCAGCGTTCAGGTTTTAGCAAGTTTACTCATCTCTAGTACTGGAGCCAATTTCCTGTAGGAACCAGGTGAGTGGATGCCAGACTGCCCTAACCCCAGCTTTCGGCTGTCCCATCACCACCACTGGGGGCGAATGTACCTTACAGGCCCCGGTACATGTTAGATGTATCAGCTGAACCCACTGTTTGCGCAGTGAGTAGATCATCTGATGCGTATGGACACCTCCCATCTCTTCCGATGGGAGAGCTGACCCATCCTTTATACTCAGGAAGATATGTCACCACCATAAAGGCAAGATGCACGATGGTCTGAGCCACCAATGCATGAGAATTCAGTGATGGAGAAAGAGGGCTGTCAGCTGATCAGGCTACTATCGGTAGATCATGGCGACCACAGTCAGTCCATGCTCCCAAGCGACACCTGACCTTATAGAAACCGACTAGGGACGGACGTGAAGAATGGGATCAATCTCAAACATATCACTCCATGAAAACTGGACTCACTCCCAGACCCTCATCACTGCCCGACGGCACTACTGCAGCTCCTCCTTCATAGCATCCTCCAGGGCCACCTCCACATGGTACAAGACCTCCTGTCTGCAGCCTCTACACTACCCCCCCCACCCCATGTTATATAGGGGAGCAGGTCCACCTTATATAATGGGGTTGGATAATATCAAGGTATAATGATCTGAGTCATCATATAACAGTTCAGGTATAATGCCCAGTCATAGAATAGTCCAGCTATAATAATTGGATCCATCATATAATATACCAGGTACAATCACGTGCCCCGTCATACAACAGACAAGGTACAACAACCTGATGCATCATATAATAGTCCAGCTATAATCATCTGATCCATCGTAGTATAATATAGACTAGGTATAATGATCGGATCCAGCATATAATACTCCAGGTATAATGATCGGATCCAGCATATAATACAGAGCAGGTATAACAATCTCAGCCTTTATATAATACTCCAGGTATAATAATCTGACTCAGTATAATACAGACCAGGTATAATGATCTGATCCATCATATAATAGTCCAGGTATAATGATCTGATCCATCATATAATAGTCCAGGTATAATGATCTGATCCATCATATAATAGTCCAGGTATAATGATCTGATCCATCATATAATAGTCCAGGTATAATGATCTGATCCATCATATAATAGTCCAGGTATAATGATCTGATCCATCATATAATACTCCAGGTATAATGATCTAAACCATCATATAATACTCCAGGTATAATGATCTGATCCATCATATAATACTCCAGGTATAATGATCTGATCCATCATATAATACTCCAGGTATAATGATCTGATCCATCATATAATAGTCCAGGTATAATGATCTGATCCATCATATAATAGAGCAGGGACAATGATGTGATGCATGATATATCAGTCCAGTTATAATGACCCTGCCACCTGATATATTAGTCCAGCAATGACGTCACTCACCATGGGTACGGATCCAGCAGTGCCGGGGATGTCGGGGGCCCCCAGTTCCTGTGAGTGTGTGTATGTGGGGCCCCGGCTGCCGCTCTCCTCGCCCCTTACGTGTCGCCCCGGGGCCTGCGGGTGAGGGGCCCAGCCCGAGGAATCAAGCCCAGATCATTGATATCATCTCCCTGCACAACAAACACTTCCTTTTGTTGCTAGGAAACAGGAAGTGTGCACCACACATTGCCTTCCTCCCCAGCATTCCCTGCCTGCTCCGGTTCCTCTCATTCCGGTGCCCGGCTGCAATATGGCGGCTCGTCAGCTTCCAGGTTCAAAGATGGTGGATACGCAGCCAACAAGAATGGAACAGCCGGACGCCGGATTGGCTGCTGAACGACGATAGCTGTGTGTGACTGCGGACGGACCAATCAGGGAAAAGGGGAGGGCCGGCGTCTCCCTGTGCGCCGCATTCGTGTCTTCCCATTGAAAATACAGTACCATGTAATGAGTTCCGCTGAGCTTATTAGCGCTCCCTATATGCGGCTGATAGTGTGGACCTGGCGGGAGACTGAGCACAGGGGCGCTCGCCTGTTCCTCAGCTCCTTATGTGTATTGCACTGTACGTAATCAATCGGACTTTTCGGCACTTAGTGGGGGAATCTTATATTGAAGCACAGTGCACTTCCGCCATCGGCTCCTCCTCCAACCCCCAGGGTCCTAGGTCCGGCTATGTTCATCTTTGTCTGCTGGCTGGGAGCTGAGTGAGGGGCGCAGAGGGTGGGCTCCCCGTCATCTGCCCTCAGGTAGGTGCCCTGTGTGTCACGTGTGTGTGCTCCCCTGTACTGGGCGGCTGTGACGTCACATACAGCTGTATACAGAGGCAGGGGCTGGGTGTTATAACCCTGTATACTATGTATACAGCCTGTGCCTGTATACACTGTGTATTTATATACAGTATACGGGGTAATTCCCTCAGTCTGGTCCTTATATACAGTATACGGGGTAATTCCCTCAGTTTGGCTCCTTATATACAGTATACGGGGTAATTCCCTCAGTCTGGCTCCTTATATACAGTATACGGGGTAATTCCCTCAGTTTGGTCCTTATATACAGTATACGGGGTAATTCCCTCAGTCTGGTCCTTATATACAGTATACGGGGTAATTCCCTCAGTCTGGTCCTTATATACAGTATACGGGGTAATTCCCTCAGTCTGGTCCTTATATACAGTATACGGGGTAATTCCCTCAGTCTGGCTCCTTATATACAGTATACGGGGTAATTCCCTCAGTCTGGCTCGTTATATACAGTATACGGGGTAATTCCCTCAGTCTGGTCCTTATATACAGTATACGGGGTAATTCCCTCAGTCTGGTCCTTATATACAGTATACGGGGTAATTCCCTCAGTCTGGGTCCTTATATACAGTATACGGGGTAATTCCCTTTGTCTGGTCCTTATATACAGTATATGGGGTAATTCCCTTTGTCTGGTCCTTATATACAGTATACGGGGTAGTTCCCTCAGTCAGGCTCCTTATATACAGTATACAGGGTAATTCCCTCAGTCTGGTCCTTATATACAGTATACAGGGTAATTCCCTCAGTCTGGCTCCTTATATACAGTATATGGGGTAATTCCCTCAGTCTGGTCCTTATATACAGTATACGGGGTAATTCCCTCAGTCTGGTCCTTATATACAGTATACGGGGTAATTCCCTCAGTCTGGCTCCTTATATACAGTATACGGGGTAATTCCCTCAGTCTGGTCCTTATATACAGTATACTGGGTAATTCCCCCAGTCTGGTCCTTATATACAGTATACGGGGTAATTCCCCCAGTCTTGTCCTTATATACAGTATAGGGGGTAATTCCCCCAGTCTGGTCCTTATATACAGTATACAGGGTAATTCCCTCAGTCTGGTCCTTATATACAGTATACGGGGTAATTCCCTCAGTCTGGTCCTTATATACAGTATACGGGGTAATTCCCTCAGTCTGGTCCTTATATACAGTATACGGGGTAATTCCCTGGGTAACAACCTTTGCCTGTATACACTCTGTATTTATATACAGTATACGGGGTAATTCCCATAGTCTGGTCCTTATATACAGTATACGGGGTAATTCCCTCAGTCTGGTCCTTATATACAGTATACGGGGTAATTCCCTCAGTCTGGCTCCTTATATACAGTATACGGGGTAATTCCCTCAGTCTGGGTCCTTATATACAGTATACAGGGTAATTCCCTTTGTCTGGTCCTTATATACAGTATACGGGGTAATTCCCTTTGCCTGGTCCTTATATACAGTATACAGGGTAATTCCCTCAGTCTGGTCCTTATATACAGTATACAGGGTAATTCCCTTTGTCTGGTCCTTATATACAGTATACGGGGTAATTCCCTTTGCCTGGTCATTATATACAGTATACGGGGTAATTCCCTCAGTCTGGCTCCTTATATACAGTATACGGGGTAATTCCCTCAGTCTGGTCCTTATATACAATATACGGGGTAGTTTCCTCAGTCTGGTCCTTATATACAGTATACGGGGTAATTCCCTCAGTCTGGCTCCTTATATAAAGTATACGGGGTAATTCCCTCAGTCTGGGTCCTTATATACAGTATACAGGGTAATTCCCTTTGTCTGGTCCTTATATACAGTATACGGGGTAATTCCCTTTGCCTGGTCATTATATACAGTATACGGGGTAATTCCCTCAGTCTGGCTCCTTATATACAGTATACGGGGTAATTCCCTCAGTCTGGTCCTTATATACAATATACGGGGTAGTTTCCTCAGTCTGGTCCTTATATACAGTATACGGGGTAATTCCCTGGGTAACAACCTTTGCCTGTATACACTCTGTATTTATATACAGTATACAGGGTAATTCCCATAGTCTGGTCCTTATATACAGTATACGGGGTAATTCCCTCAGTCTGGTCCTTATATACAGTATACAGGGTATTTCCCTCAGTCTGGTCCTTATATACAGTATACAGGTAATTCCCTCAGTCTGGTCCTTATATACAGTATACAGGGTAATTCCCTCAGTCTGGTCCTTATATACAGTATACGGGGTATTTCCCTCAGTCTGGTCCTTATATACAGTATACAGGTAATTCCCTCAGTCTGGTCCTTATATACAGTATAGGGGGTAATTCCCTCAGTCTGGTCCTTATACACAGTATACGGGGGAATTCCCTCAGTCTGGTCCTTATATACAGTGTACGGAGTAATTCCCTCAGTCTTTCTCCTTATATACAGTATACAGGTAATTCCCTCAGTCTGGTCCTTATATACAGTATACAGGGTAATTCCCCCAGTCTGGTCCTTATATACAGTATACAGGGTAATTCCCTCAGTCTGGTTCCTTATATACAGTATACAGGGTAATTCCCTCAGTCTGGTCCTTATATACAATGTACAAAGTAATTCTCTTAGTCTGGCGCCTTATATACAGTATACAGGTAATTCAGGTGTACAGGAATTATTTTTGTTCTAGAATTCATCCTGAGTTAGGATTGAGATGGTTCTAAAATTGATCTTGGGTTCTAGGTTCTAGATTTGGTCCTGGGCTAAGCGTTGGTCCTGAGTCAGGAATAGGTACGTTCTAGAGTTAGTTCGGATTGCTGTAGAATTGACTCCGGGTCTTGTTTTGGGATTGATCCTGGGTTAGAATTATTGATGGATTAGGGTTAATCTACAATTCATCCTGGATTAGGATCTTTTTAGAATAGATTTTTGGTTACTATCAGGTTGGATCTAGAATAGAATTCGTCCTGAGTTTGTTTTAGGGTTGTTCTAGAATTGACCTCAGGTTAGGATCAAGATGGAACTAAAATTGACGGTGGGTAGAGCGGTTCTAGATTTAATCCTGGGCTCGGCTTGTTTTAGAATTAATCCTGAGTTTGGTATTGTCTGGTTCTAGAACTGATCCTTTGTTGGGGTGGGTCCAGAATTGATCCTGGTTTAGTCTGGTTCTAGATTTAATGATGTAGTATGTTACTTCTGGATTAGTATTATAGTAGTTCTAGGATTTCTGGTTATGATCGGGGGTAGTTGGAGAGAGAATTGATAACCCAATGATTTTTGGGTGTTTGGGTGTATAGCAAGCTTTAGTCCTTGGGTCAGCTGTCGGCTAGTGAGTTTGGCCATCTGTATGAGGTGCATTGAGGCCTCCCGGGATATGGAAAATTACTGCCCGACCCCTTGGTTCTTGAATAAGCCACCGCACTCTACCCCTCCCTAACACGGGAACGTTTGGTGGTGCCTCGCATATGGGAAGGACGGGTGAGATAACGGTCAGTTATTAAAGGTGTATGCAATAAGAGTGGTTCTAGAATTGGTACTGGTTTAAGGTCACGGTAATACCAGTTTAATGCTGATACCAGGTAAAGATTAGGGTGATTCTAGCATTCATTTTTGGTTATGCTGGTTCTAAAATTGATCATGTTCTAGAATTACCTATTGATAAGGGTTTGAACCAATCAAGTATTGATTAGGATTATGGTGATTTTACTATTGATGTGGGTAAGTTGCCTTCTTCCTAAAAAGATGCCACACTTTTTCTCAGGTTATGTGTGGCATTACTCCTCTCCATTCATTTAAATGGATCTGAGCTGCACTACCACACACTGGAAGCAGCCATGGTTTTCTAAGCCTGGATTACACCTTTAAAATTTGTGTGGTTCTAGAATAGAATTGAGTGAAGATTAGGATGATTCTAGAATTGATCTTGGATTATGCTGGTTCTAGAATTTATTCTGAGTTGGGCTTTTTCTAGAGTTACTGATTGATGGGGGTTTATGGTAGTTCTAGAGCTAATTTTGGGTTAGTATTAGGGTGGTTCTAGAACTGAACATGGTTTAGGATTAAGGTGTTTGGAACTGATCTCTGATCTTCAGTTTATAATGGTTCTAGAGTTGATTCTACGTGAAGCTTGATCTAGAATTACTGATCAATGAGGGCTCGGATGGTTCTAGAATCGGTACCTGGTTACATTTAGGGATGTTAGAACTGATTGTGGGTTCAGCTAATTGTAGAATGAACTATGTTTATCTTTTCTTTTCAGGCCCTTCACGTAATGTCGGGGCAGGAGGAGTCTGTAGGAGAGATTGAGGTGTCCATCGAGCAGGAACCTCAGCAATCTCCACGATTTGTGCAATGTGGCCGACGCTTCCGCTGTTTGATCTGCTATAAAACCTTCCCCAACCAGCCTCGTGCCAAGCGCCACTGCCTCGCGCACGTCTCAGCCGATGACTCCAAACCTGCAACCCCCAAGACTCCCGGGCCAAAGAACGAGCCGCGGCACCAGTGTGTGTACTGCAACAAGTCCTACAAAACCGCCTCACTGCTAAAGAGTCATGTGCGCAGCCACACGGGGGAGAAGCCATTCGTGTGTAAAGAGTGCGGCCGCTCCTTTATGCAGCCTATATGTCTGCGGGTACACATGGCCACACATAGCGGGCAGCTCCCTTTCCAGTGCAGTCAGTGTGGAAAAGCCTACGCCACTCCCTCAAAGCTACGAATTCACGAGCGGCTGCACACCGGTGAACGCCCATTCTCATGTCCCGATTGCGGGAAAGGGTTTGCAGACCCATCCGTTTTTCGTAAGCATCGGCGGAGCCATGCCGGGCTGCGGCCCTATCAGTGCCAGCTGTGCCAGAAGTCCTATAGCGAGCTGAAGGATCTAAAGAACCATGAACGAAGCCACACCGGGGAGAAGCCCTTCCTGTGCTCAGACTGCGGCAAGGCCTTCTCCCGTGCGTCTTCTCTCACATGTCACCAGCGCATCCACGCTGCTGAGAAACCGTACAAGTGCCCCATATGCAACAAAGACTTTACCCAGCTGTCTTCCTATCAGAGCCACCAACGCACACACTCTGGGGAGAAGCCTTACTTGTGCCCTCAGTGCGGCCGAATGTTTTCCGACCCCTCTAGTTTCCGGCGGCACCAGCGAGCCCACCAGGGCGTTAAGCCGTATCGATGCGACAAGTGTGGCAAACCATTCCGACAGCCAGCTGATCTGGCCATGCACCAACGTATCCACACAGGTGAGAGACCCTTCCGATGTCCGGACTGCGACAAGACATTTGTAGCATCTTGGGACTTGAAGAGGCATCGGCTGTCGCACAGCACGGAAAGACCTTTCCAGTGCATGGAGTGCGGCAAAGGCTTCGCTGAACGTTCTGGACTTAGTAAACATCAACGTTCCCACAGCGGTGAGAGACCCTACAAGTGCGAGGAGTGTGGGAAGACATTCATTGTGTCCTCCAGTCTCCGGAAACACGAGCGTACCCACATGAAGCCAGAACAGGAAGCCAACAAGAAGAAGGAAGAGTCCACCACCTGTGACAAGTGCTCATTAACGTTCCAAAGCGTGATGGACCTGAGAAACCATCAAAGGACCCACCCAGAACTCAGGCCCTTCCGTTGTGACCAGTGCTACAAGGGCTTTGTGGACAAGGCCGGACTGAAGAAGCATCAAAGGGTCCACAGTGACGTGCGCCCCCACTTGTGCCAGCAGTGCGGCAAGGGCTTCCATGTCCCCTCCGACCTACGTAAGCACCAGAGGACACATGCCAAGGAGGCCAAGGGCAAAGAAAAGGAGGAAGAAGAGGAGATCACCACCTTGACCCTCCATCCGGCCTCCGTTGAGCCTCAGCCTCTCTTCGATCCTCTTGTCTCCTTCTTAGAGAAAGTAGCTGAAGGGAACATGGAGGTGATCGAACCATCACCCACATCGAGCTGAATGTTCTCCATCGACTATGTGACTGCATGGACCACAACCAACACACAACACAGGTGGCCATCTTGTTAGATCAGCCCTCAGCCCACTAGTTGGAGGCACTTTGTGCCATACTGCTGTTACTAATTCAGAGGATTTTTGGTGTTTCCAAGATGGCCGTCTCTGTGTGTACTAGGAGCGGTCACTGAAAGATGAAATTCCTAATGAACCCCTTTACATGAACTATTTGTGGGGATACAATGTACATTCTAGGAAGGCCTAGTAAAATATATGAGGGTTACTGCCATGGTAGGCTGGCGGCCATGTCGTTTACCTGACTTGGTGTCCGTGGGATGTTCAGAAGGAGCCCTGCGGCCTGGATTTACAGAGAGGAATGTGAAGCGGAGATTTGCACACATGTAGAACCCCATGATGAGCGGAAGTCATGTGATCAGGACACGATTCAGTATTTTTTCCGTAAAATAATAAAGATTTTGCCTTCAGTCAGTGTATGTGCCTAAGGAGAATTATCATTATGGTGCGAAACCAGGAGCTCATGGATTTAAAGTGATTCTCCACGTTATAGGAATAGGGTTAAATGGGTTTTCTGGTATCAGAAAATTGTATTTAGCTCACCCCAGGATGTATAACTTTCCAATATAGACCTAGTACTAATAGTCCTGGCTTCAGTGGCTTCTCCAATGGCAGGAAATGGAAAATAGGACTACAAATTTTGTATTGTCCCCAGCTCCTCTCTCCCGTGACATCGCATCATCCTCTGACGTCACAGGAATCATAAATGTTCTTCGCTGAGATGTCATCTGGTGAAGGCCGCGAGCCTGGGGCCGCACTACTGAGAGATCCTGATGTTGTCGTTGAGATCTTGTGTGACTCCAGTTCATCATTCATATCAATATCTACATTTTGCCTGCGTGTTATTGGGGCTATGGAGTATATATGTGGATATTGATGGTGATTGGACACTACACATGGTCTGCATGACAACACGGGACAGATACTTGTATGGTATTCAGCAGCAGCTTTAGGGAACATGGCTCCAGATTTACTGTTTTTTTTCCCAATTGGATTCTATGAGACAGTTTTTTGTTTGTTTTTTAACCCAGAATCACTAATTATGCAGATAAAAATCTGATGATAAATGGTCCCATCCATCCTCCCTTCAATACGGAGCAGTCATCCAGTTCCGTTTGCATAAAAGCCCCCAAAGGATGATGCCCCCCTGCTTTACAGCTGAGGACTGTGTTCTTGGGGTTGTACTCATCCCTCTTCTGCCTCAAAACACGTCGAATGGAGTGGATACCAAAAAAAATGTATTTTGGTCTCATCTGTCCACATACCCTTCTCCCATGCCTCCTATGGATCATCCACATGGTCAATGGTGTTACCATAGATTCTGTCTCTTACAGGTGAAGTTACCTACCATAAAATTATACTCCTCTCTATTCTGTGTAGGTGGGAAAACTTGCTAAGGCTGGGTTCACACTACGTTTTTGCAATCCGTTTTTTGCACAAAAAAAAAAAAAAAAATGCAAATTTTCCATTGAATTCCATTCTAAAAAAAAAAACGGATCAAAATGGATCCATTTTTTTTTAAAGCGGTAGTGCGGCGCTAAACAATTATTCATTCTTATTACAATGATGTAATCTTCGGGCGGCCGGCCGAACCGCTCCAACTGTCCCTCGTGCCGACCGCCCTCTGCCGCGTCATAAGCTGCTCAGCGGCGATTGGCTGAGCATACCTGTGCTCAGTCAATTGCGGCTGAGCAGCTGATGACGCGGCAGAGGGCGGCCGGCACTAGGGAAAGTCGGAGCGGTTCGGCCGGCCTCCCGAAGACGAAGTCATTGTCCCAAGTTGGCGGACGGGGATCGACACGTTCAGGTGAGTATAGAGCACTACACTTCCGGGTCTAGCGTGGGTGGGGGGAAACACGGGGAAGGGGGCCATTCACTAACATAACATAAATTACAAAGTTGTATAACTTTGTAATGTGTGTTATTTAGTGAATAATTGTTTAGCGCCGCACTACCCCTTTAACGGACACCAAAATAAGGTCAACTAGGTTTTTGTGTACATAAAAAAAAAAAATTGATCCGTTTTGATCGGGGTTTTTTTTTTTTTTTTTAAATAAAGGAATTCAATAGAAAAACGGATGCACACACATGCATTTGTTTTTTCCATCCATTTTATTTCCAAAAAAACGGATTTAAAAAACACAGCCTAAGTGTGAACACAGCCTAAGTTATCAATGTATCAGATACTTATTTTTCCCACCGTATATGTATATAACAGGGAGATGGTGATGCGGGGTGTAGGGGCTGGCCAGAGGTGGTGACATCACCCAGAGGGCAGAGCTTAGAGACAAGGTACAGCCTCCTCCAGTGCCCCATTTGTCATGATTTAGGCGTAAATCATGATCCAAATCTACAGCTTTGGTACGTCGGGCGCCAGGCCAGCCGGATTCACTAAGATGTGTGCGCCTCTTAATGAATGTGGCCAGGGGAAAGGGGGCGGGGCTTAATTTAAGACTGGCGTACGACAACACGAGCCTTTATAAAAAAAACAACCCATATTTTGTACAGCAAGAAATCTGCAGCATCAATGTCCAATTTAACCGTAGTAAACAGTGATGAGGAAATTTGCCACTAGTTGTAAGTGAATCAGCTGCCGCTCCTTATTACAGCAAAGTCGACAGATGTGGAACTGGCCTTAGTGGTCTCCAGTATTGGGGGGGGGGGCACAGTAAAGTCACTGGTGGTTTAGGGCAGTGAAAGAGGTATAAAGTAGAAAAAGCTAACACATACTGAGATTACACTATATATATATACATATATACACAAAACACAACAATCACTGAACTCAGGGAGAACTGTGAAAAATTCCATTGTAGTACTCATTTACGAGTCTCCATTGATTGTCCCATACAAAATTTGAATATGCAAAAAAGGGGTCCGTGGAGCCTCAGTTAAGAGTCTCAAAACACGGGAATAGCCAGATACAATCAATGGAGATTCGTAAATGAGCACTCCATTGGAATTTTTCACTGTTCTCCCTGAGTTCAGTGATTGTTGTGCTTTGTTGGTCTATTTATCATTGCCCCAGTAGCCAGAATCCTGCTCCACACTGACGAGGGGCAAATACCCCGAAACTGCAGTCTGTGGATGGATGCCTAGCCTTGGTAACCCTTGTCTTATGTCGTTATACTCGCCACAGAGTTAGACTTTGACTTACAGGGGCCACCCTGGTGTTTCCCTATTTAGGTCCCAAAGCTCACAACAGAGTGAGGACCTGAGGGACTACGTATCAGGGTGGTTTGGTGCTCTCCCCACTAGGAGGCACCCCTTGGCAATGGGCTTCCTTCTCTGGAGGGAGGAATATCTGGCTATTCCCGTGTTTTGAGACTCTTAACTGAGGCTCCACAGACTCCTTTTTTGCATATAAAAAAATATATATATATTTTAAAATATTGGTATGCTAGGCTGTATATGTAATCCTATACTGAGCTGTGTAACCAAGAAGAGTGATCCCACTGTATAGATCTCTAGTGACATCACATCTGCAATACTGTGTCCAGTTCTGGAGACCTTGGTTGTCCAGGATAAAATGATATTTAACTAAGCTGCCAGGCTGTGGGGGACATGTCAGTAAGGTATACTTACCTGTCCCACTCCTCTGCCGAGTCCCAGGCTGCCCACACTCTGCCATTGTGGTGACACGCCATTCCCTCCAGAAATGGAAGCTCAGCATAGAGTCTATGCTGAGCTATTTTGGGTGGGAGCGACATGTCACCAGATGTTTTCGACTTGCTGACAGCAGTGGAGAGTGGGCGGCCCCGGAGAGGGACAGGTAAGTATACCTCATTTACATGTCCCCCACAGCCAGGCAGCATAGTTAAATATCATATGTTAAAGGCCTAAATAAGGTTCAGGAGGGAGGCACCTTTAATTAACTGAACACAACGTGTACTGTATATTCTTATGAGCAGTATCTGGGAGGAGGCTTCCCGACACAATCCCTGTATGTGGTAGCACGACTCCTTGCTGTAGAGAGGCTGCCGCAAACAGCCGTCGTTCGGGCAGCCTGTTTCTAATAAGAATATACAGAACACATGGGAAAGGTACCCTGCTCTGTAGAGCACTGTGCAGCAGCGTTTGATCAGAGCTTAGACAGCCCTGCAGTTCCCGACACAAACTTGGTGGCAGTAGAGGGGCCGTATCACCCCTTACTGCTGCCACTCAACACAAGTTAAATGATAGACAACTATACATTTTAATGAAGTTATATTACAAAGCAATGTATTAGCAGGGGGAAAAAAAAAGTTCTTTGAAACTCCAGGGTTCCCCTTTAAGCTCCTTGTTAGAGGACAGCAAGTTGTGCAAAAGCTACTGAAACACTGTGGAACCTTTGTTCATTCACATTGGAAAAGACTCGGAATTTAAACATATTAATAGTTTATTTAATACAAGAACTTTATAAAAAGAACACTGAGTGGAGTAGTCAATACGAGAGCCGCTCCACGGACACAGAAGTCCAGCATGAAACGGGATGCAGGGACCGGTGATGGACATCCAGGGAGACCTGCAGGCAGCTATGGGCCGGGGCAGTCAGTGGGCGCAGCAATCCGTGGGGTCACTACAGACACACAAAGTGCAGTCCCCTCTGTGGTGATGGGGCTGGTAGGATGACGCGGCAAACTACAGCTGGTCAGGGCGCAGTCAGAGCTGCATTCACAATTCTGCAACTAGGAATATGGTGCACATAGCTATGGCTGTGACCTGAAACAAACTACACAGTAACTTATCAGTATACGGAGACTTAACCTGTAAAATAATGTTAAAAAGTGTCACCAGATTATTATACAATTTATATTCAATGTTAGGACAGTGAGTGAGCGACCCATAGCTCATGTATGTACGGCACGTGACCCCTACACTGTGACCTCATGACAACACTCATTTAGAAGTCGCCCGTTCATATAACAAAAACACCAACATAACATGATATCAGAGACTGTCATAGAGATGCGGGCACCAGCAGGGGGCAGTCCAAGGACATGAGATAATATACAGCAAGTCAGAGCCAGGCTTATCGTGTCTATGTACAAACATTAACGGAGGCAGCATCCCTCGCGGAGATAACGCTATAATAGTAAAATATAAGGCACACACGGAGAACACACACAGTGTTGGTATTAGGGTTACCCTCCCCCGCCCCAGTCCACGGGTCCTGTATTCAGAAGCACCTCGGCTCAACCGGCAAGGAGCCTTCTCAGTGGTGGCTACAGGGATCAGGACAGCATCGCTGTAAAATACAGATATAAATGGGGCGGTTAAGGGGGCGCGGGGATCATCTTCTACTCATCGCCTTTCAGGTTGTGAGGGACACTGTGACGATGAGGACGACAACGATGATGAAAATGGCCAAGCAGATGGCGATGTAGAGTTTCTTCTGCAGGGAGGAGAGATGGATGAGTACAATGCGTCGGGCACATGAGGTATAACGTAAGCGGTGGGCTCACTCTCACCTTACGGGCCTTTTGTCTGTTGTCCACCGCCTGCCCCAGCTGCTGCTTGGCTCTTTCCACATAATCTGTAGAATGTAAAATGTTCTTCTCGATGCTGTCTATCGTCTCCCCCTGAGATGGAGAAAGTGAGGACAATGAAAAATGAGGAGAACGCAGGGAATAGACCCCAGAAAGGACGTGTGGCTTCAGGTCGGCCCTCCCCCACAGTTATGTCCTGGCCACATAATGGACATATGCATCACCTGCGCTTCCACCTCCATGGCGAGGTACATGAACATATCGTGAAGCTCCACAATGCTCTTCTCCAGTTTCAGGATCTCCTCATGTCGGGCTTCAATCTCATTTAAAGCCTGTTTAGTGACTTGTGTGTCCTTCAGGATCTGTGGAGAGAAGTTCGCTGGTCACACAGACATGCCCACCGGATACAGCCAAACCAAAACACACCTGCCGCAACATCCATTACACTGCATATTTCCTAACACCAAGCCATGCCCACCACTTACCCATAGTAACTTCCACTCACTGACAAAACCCACCACTAGCCTCCGCACCCTCAGCCAACCACCAACACCCACCACTAGCCTCCACACCCTCAGCCAACCACCAACACCCACCACTAGCCTCCGCACCCTCAGCCAACCACCAACAGCCACCACTAGCCTCCGCACCCTCAGCCAACCACCAACACCCACCACTAGCCTCCGCACCCTCAGCCAACCACCAACACCCTCTACTAGCCTCCGCACCCTCAGCCAACCACCAACACCCTCCACTAGCCTCCGCACCCTCAGCCAACCACCAACTCCCACCACTAGCCTCCGCACCCTCAACCAACCACCAACTCCCACCACTAGCCTCCGCACCCTCAACCAACCACTAGCCTCCGCACCCTCAACCAACCACCAACTCCCACCACTAGCCTCTGCACCCTCAGCCATTCACCAACACCCACCACTAGCCTCCGCACCCTCAGCCATTCACCAACACCCACCACTAGCCTCCGCACCCTCAGCCAACCACCAACACCCACCACTAGCCTCCGCACCCTCAACCAACCACCAATACCCACCACTAGCCTTCGCACTTTTAGCCAACCACCAACACTAGCCTCCACACCATCAGCCAACCACCAACACCCACCACTAGCCTCCGCACCCTAAGCCAACCACCAACACCCACCACTAGCCTCCACACCCTCAGCCAACCACCGACACCCACCATTAGTCCTCATATCGTTATTCAATCACCAACACCCACCACTAGCCTCCTCAGCCAATCACTAAAACCCACCAGTAGCCTCCACATCCTCAGCCAATCATCAACACCCACCAGTAGCTTTTAAATCCTCAGATAAACACCAACACCCACCACTAGCCACCTCAGCCAATCCCAACACCCACCATTCGTCCTCATATACTTATCCAATCGCCAACACCCACCAATAGCTTCCTCACCCTCAGTCAATCAACAACACCCACCAGTAGCCTATGTATCCTCAACCAATCACCAACACCCTCAGACAGTCACCAACAACCCTCCAGCGCCCGCATCCTCCACCAATACCGACTCCAACCATGGTCTCTTTCATCAGTCTCTAACATCCCAGTACCCCCCCTTCTCCCATCTCTGCCCCCCACCCTCTTACATTGCAGGTAAACACGTCCGTCTGTCCGCTCTCCAGCATCTCATCAAACTGTTCATCAGTAACATTGTGTCCGGCTGTGAAACAACAAAAGGAGCATTATGGTGTTGTGGACCTGTCACACTACTGGCTTCTTAACATATATTCAGCCATGATGACTACAGTACTACTACCCCCACTGTCCACTCTGCCTATGGGCACGTACTGATCTGGAGCTGCCGCTTGATCCTCTTCACATTGCTCTCTCTGTACTGGGTCTGTAACACGTTACACCGGTTCAGAATATCGATGAATTGCTTAGAGAGAACAGAGTGCTGGAAGAGAAGAGATGGAGGACAAAAATAAACACTACTGGTTACATACTGACATTTACCTTGCCCCCCCCCCCTCCATTATTATAATTATACCTGAGTCTTCTTCATCCGCAGGTGGACCGACCTCTTGACCTCCTCATCCTCGTCCTTTATCTCAATCACTATAATAAACCAGGAACCACAGTGAGAGCTGGACCCAACCAACAATACCTACCTCCTCCCATGGGCCCCAATCACCTAATCCCCACTCCCTAAATCCTCAACCCCAGAGCCCAAACTACCAGCCCTGACCCCCAGCTTCATAGATTCAATTACCTGTTCTAAAGTACCTGCCCTAAGGGCCCTATTCCACAGTAACGATAATCGGCCCCATTTGGCCCGATTCGGCCGATTATCGTTCGGTGAAATAGAGAGAACGATCAGCCGATGATCGTGTCATCGGCTGATCATTCATTTAGGGCCAGATCTAAAATCATTGTTCCCCCAATGCACATCGCTACGGTTGAACAGCGGTGCGCGGCGGGCGACCGACGATTTGAGAAGAAGCAGAAGCAGTAATACATTACCTGTCAGGACTTCTCCTCCGCTCTGTCTTCGTCCCCGGGTCCCTCGCCATCTAGCTTCAGAATGGCCTGTCAGCTGACGGAGCGCTCAGCCAATCACAGGCCAGGACCGCCGCGGCCTGTGATTGGCCGAGTGGCCTGTCAGCTGACCGGCCATTCTGAAGCTAGAGCGCGCGGGACCCGGGGATGAAGACAGAGCAGAGGAGAAGCCCTGACAGGTAAAGTATGATGCTGCAAGGGCTGCAAGGACATTGGTAACGATGTCCCTACAGTCCTCGCTCAACGATGATCGGGCCGTGGAATAGGCCCGGTAAACGAGCGGCGATCTAGCAGATCGGCACTCGTTTACATCGTTGATCAGGCCCTCCTCGGCCCGTGGAATAGGACCCTAAGCCCCATGGGGACCATGTACAAGACCAGATCTCCCCCCCACCGATAGCCCCCCAGTGCACTCACGCTGTAGTTTGCTGCGGATTTCCTTTGCTAAACGTTTGATCTCCTCCCGCAGAAACTGTAAATCTTTCTTCATATCTGAGAACAGAGACCGGTACAGATCACAACACAAGCAGCACATAAAACAGCGAGATTGTAATAGTGCAACATGTATCACCCTGTATACATGTATAATGTTAGCCTCATGCCACAACACTAGTGCGGAGCAAGGTCAGTTATATGCGGCTATTATAGAGTACTGTGGGGTCAGTTACATGCAGCTATTATAGAGTACTGTGGGGTCAGTTACATGCGGCTATTATAGAGTACTGTGGGATCAGTTATATGAGCTATTATAGAGTACTGAGGGGTCAGTTATATGCGGCTATTATAGAGTACTGTGGGGTCAGTTATATGCGGCTATTATAGAGTACTGAGGGGTCAGTTATATGCGGCTATTATAGAGTACTGTGGGATCAGTTATATGCGGCTATTATAGAGTACTGTGGGGTCAGTTATATGAGCTATTATAGAGTACTGAGGGGTCAGTTATATGCGGCTATTATAGAGTACTGTGGGATCAGTTATATGCGGCTATTATAGAGTACTGTGGGATCAGTTATATGCGGCTATTATAGAGTACTGTGGGGTCAGTGACATGCGGCTATTATAGAGTACTGTGGGATCAGTTATATGCGGCTATTATAGAGTACTGTGGGATCAGTTATATGCGGCTATTATAGAGTACTGTGGGGTCAGTTATATGCGGCTATTATAGAGTACTGTGGGATCAGTGACATGCGGCTATTATAGAGTACTGTGGGATCAGTGACATGCGGCTATTATAGAGTACTGTGGGGTCAGTGACATGCGGCTATTATAGAGTACTGTGGGGTCAGTTATATGCGGCTATTATAGAGTACTGTGGGGTCAGTGACATGCAGCTATTATAGAGTACTGTGGGATCAGTTACATGCAGCTATTATAGAGTACTGTGGGATCAGTTACATGCGGCTATTATAGAGTACTGTGGGGTCAGTTACATGCGGCTATTATAGAGTACTGTGGGGTCAGTGACATGCGGCTATTATAGAGTACTGTGGGATCAGTTATATGCGGCTATTATAGAGTACTGTGGGGTCAGTTATATGCGGCTATTATAGAGTACTGTGGGATCAGTTACATGCGGCTATTATAGAGTACTTTGGGGTTAGTGACATGCGGCAATTATAGAGTACTGTGGGGTCAGTTATATGCGGCTATTATAGAGTACTGTGGGGTCAGTGACATGCGGCTATTATAGAGTACTGTGGGGTCAGTTATATGCGGCTATTATAGAGTACTGTGGGGTCAGTGACATGCAGCTATTATAGAGTACTGTGGGATCAGTTACATGCAGCTATTATAGAGTACTGTGGGATCAGTTACATGCGGCTATTATAGAGTACTGTGGGGTCAGTTACATGCGGCTATTATAGAGTACTGTGGGGTCAGTGACATGCGGCTATTATAGAGTACTGTGGGATCAGTTATATGCGGCTATTATAGAGTACTGTGGGGTCAGTTATATGCGGCTATTATAGAGTACTGTGGGATCAGTTACATGCGGCTATTATAGAGTACTTTGGGGTTAGTGACATGCGGCAATTATAGAGTACTGTGGGGTCAGTTATATGCGGCTATTATAGAGTACTGTGGGGTCAGTGACATGCAGCTATTATAGAGTACTGTGGGGTCAGTTATATGCGGCTATTATAGAGTACTGTGGGGTCAGTTATATGCGGCTATTATAGAGTACTGTGGGGTCAGTGACATGCGGCTATTATAGAGTACTGTGGGGTCAGTTATATGCGGCTATTATAGAGTACTGTGGGGTCAGTTATATGCGGCTATTATAGAGTACTGTGGGGTCAGTGACATGCGGCTATTATAGAGTACTGTGGGGTCAGTGACATGCAGCTATTATAGAGTACTGTGGGGTCAGTGACATGCAGCTATTATAGAGTACTGTGGGGTCAGCGACATGCAGCTATTATAGAGTACTGTGGGGTCAGCGACATGCAGCTATTATAGAGTACTGTGGGGTCAGTGACATGCAGCTATTATAGAGTACTGTGGGGTCAGTTATATGCGGCTATTATAGAGTACTGTGGGGTCAGTGACATGCAGCTATTATAGAGTACTGTGGGGTCAGTTATATGCGGCTATTATAGAGTACTGTGGGGTCAGTTATATGCGGCTATTATAGAGTACTGTGGGGTCAGTGACATGCAGCTATTATAGAGTACTGTGGGGTCAGTGACATGCGGCTATTATAGAGTACTGTGGGGTCAGCGACATGCAGCTATTATAGAGTACTGTGGGGTCAGTGACATGCGGCTATTATAGAGTACTGTGGGGTCAGTAACATCCGGCTATTATAGAGTACTGTGGGGTCAGGACAGAGGTCGCTTTAGTGCGGCCACAGGAAGAGCGCAGCTATTAGAGAGTACTGCGAGGTCAGTCAGGGAGGAGGTCACCATAGTGTGGTCACAGGTGAGTGCCGAGTGTCTACAGTATGAGCAGTCCCTCAGTAACATGTAGCTATTATAGAGTACTGAGGGGTCAGTGACTCGGTGCTACTACAGAGTACTGCAGGCTCAGTCAGGGGGGAGGTAACCATAGTGTGGTCACAGGTGGTGCTGGTGCAGCCACAGGGAAGGCTTGCTGGTCATTGTAGTCACTAGTAATGGCGGCATTGGTCACTTACTCTCCTCCGGCAGCGGCTGGCTCAGGATCTTCACCTGACTGGCTTCCAGTTCAGTCACTTTGTTGCTTAGAGTGACCATAGATTCCCGGATCTCACGAGTCTAAGAAAGCACAGACAGAAAGGCAATGTACTGCTGGAGTGAGGAGAGAAGAGGCGCCCCCTGCTGGTCTGTACAGAACATGAAGGACTGGGTCACACATTACCATCTTAAAGAACTGGTAGTCAGTCTCCGATTCATCGCTGCCGCCATTGCTGATCGGGATGAAGACTTTCTGCTCATCAGCCTCGGAGTCACTGTCCCCCTGAAACATAAAGGGGTCAGAAAGGGGGAGACGCAGCCCGACAATACAAGGGGGGAAGATAAGGAGAGCCACTTACACCCCCCACACACACACACACATAGCACCTGATAGGACTATGCTGGGACATGTAGTGCTGTATAACACCTGATAGGACTATGCTGGGACATGTAGTGCTATAACACCTGATAGGACTATGCTGGGACATGTAGTGCTAGAACACCTGATAGGACTATGCTGGGACATGTAGTGCTGTGTAACACCTGATAGGACTATGCTGGGACATGTAGTGCTAGAACACCTGATAGGACTATGCTGGGACATGCAGTGCTATATAACACCTGATAGGACTATGCTGGGACATGTAGTGCTATAACACCTGATAGGACTATGCTGGGACATGTAGTGCTATATAACACCTGATAGGACTATGCTGGGAAATGTAGTGCTATATAACACCTGATACACTATGCTGGGACATGTAGTGCTATATAACACCTGATAGGACTATGCTGGGACATGTAGTGCTATATAACACCTGATAGGACTATGCTGGGACATGTAGTGCTATATAACACCTGATAGGACTATGCTGGGACATGTAGTGCTATATAACACCTGATAGGACTATGCTGGGACATGTAGTGCCATAACACCTGATAGGACTATGCTGGGACATGTAGTGCTGTGTAACACCTGATAGGACTATGCTGGGACATGTAGTGCTATAACACCTGATAGGACTATGCTGGGACATGTAGTGCTGTGTAACACCTGATAGGACTATGCTGGGACATGTAGTGCTGTGTAACACCTGATAGGACTATGCTGGGACATGTAGTGCTATATAACACCTGATAGGACTATGCTGGGACATGTAGTGCTATATAACACCTGATAGGACTATGCTGGGACATGTAGTGCTATATAACACCTGATAGGACTATGCTGGGACATGTAGTGCTATATAACACCTGATAGGACTATGCTGGGACATGTAGTGCTGTGTAACACCTGATAGGACTATGCTGGGACATGTAGTGCTATATAACACCTGATAGGACTATGCTGGGACATGTAGTGCTATAACACTCTCCTGAGGCTGGCCTGTGGGTCAGTACAGGCAGTGATAGGCGTCTGTCCCGGCTTGCTGTCACTTGTAGTCCCCCTCAGGCCGCAGCACCCCTCACTCACCTGGTTCAGCTCCTTGGTCCGGTCCCTCATTCTGTCACCCGGTTCTCTCTCACTCTCTTCCCCAAACCCACTTCTCACAACTTTCCCTTACTTCCACTGCCACTGCGCATGCTCCGCCCCGGTCACGCCCACTGCACCCTTCCTGCGGCAGAAGCGCCATAGAGTTGTCCGAAGATGGGCAGGAGAGGGGCGGCGCGGGGCATGCCGGGATGCTGGAGGATGGGAGCTCCCGAGTATATAAGGCGGCCCGCCAGGCTGTGGTTCTTGGTTAGGGAGTAGCGCGGGAGGCGGCATGAGGAGAAGTGACATGGCATTCACTGGTATCTGTGGCGGCCAACCACGGAGCGATGTGCTCATCAGTATCAGGAGGAAATATTCGATTATCGCTTATAATGATGGCTGGAATGGGCGGGTTAACCCTGAGCCATGTATTCTGAGAACGTGACTGGTTTTCTGTCAGGGGCTGTGAGGAGATCTTCTGGGATGAGCTTCCTTTTGTTAATGGCGCCATTTTGGATACTTATAATTTATTAACCCTTTTAAGATTGGGTATATTTTCTATTTTTACACCTCGAGCAGTAATATTTAGAGCAGTGATTTTCAACCTTTTTTGAGCCGCGGCACACTTTTTATACTTAACCCTTTAAGGACATGGCCCATTTTCGTTTTTACGTTTTCGGTTTTTCCTCCTTGTGTTTAAAAGGTCATAGCACTTGCATTTTTCCACCTAGAAACCCCCATGACCCCTTATTTTTTGCATCACTAATTGTACTTTGCAATTACAGGCTGAATTTTTGCATAAAGTACACTGCGAAACCAGAAAAAAATTCGAAGTGTGGTGAAATTGAAAAAAAAAACGCATTTCTTTTATTTGGGGGAAATGTGTTTTTACGCCATTCACCCTGGGGTAAAACTGACTTGTTATGCATGTTCCTCAAGTCGTTATGATTAAAACGATATATAACATGTATAACTTATATTGTATCTGATGGCCTGTAAAAAATTCAAACCGTTGTTAACCAATATACGTTCCTTAAAATCGCTCCATTCCCAGGCTTATAGCACTTTTATCCTTTGGTCTATGGGGCTGTGCGAGGTGTCATTTTTCGCGCCATGATTTGATCTTTCTATCGGTACCTTGATTGCCCATATACGTCTTTTTGATCGCTTTTTATTACATTTTTTCTGGATTTGATGCGACCAAAAATGCGCAATTTTGCACTTTGGGATTTTTTTGCGCTGACGCCGTTTACCGTGCGAGATCAGGAATGTGATTAATTAATAGTTCGGGCGATTACGCACGCGGCGATAGCAAACATGTTTATTTATTTATTTGTTTACTTTTATTTAAAACCTGGGAAAAGGGGGGTGATTCAGACTTTTATTAGGGGAGGGGGCTTTTTACTATTAACAACACTTTTTTTTTTTTTTTTTTTTTTTTTTTTTTACACATATACTAGAAGCCCCCCTGGGGGACTTCTAGTATATACACTGTGATCTCTCATTGAGATCTCTGCAGCATAGATATGCTGCAGAGATCCATGAGATCGGCACTCGTTTGCTTTCGGCTGCTGCAGCCGGAAGTAAACGAGTGCCGAGCCGAGGACGGCGCCATCTTGGACGCGTCCCCGGCCGGCATCAGTGACGGAGATCGCTCCTCCGGGACAAGGTCCCGGAGGAGCGATCTCCCCCACTAGACACCAGGGAAACGTTGCCTCCGGTAATCGGAGGCAGCTGTCAACGTTGACAGCTGCCTCCGATTAGCTAATTAGCGGGCACGGCGATCAGACCGTGCCCGCTAATAGCGGCGGTCCCGGGCTACACGCGGCACCCGGGATCGCGGCACTTCAAAGCGGGGCCGCCGCGCGGCCCCGCTTTGAAGTGCAAGTGAGGACATAGGACGTACCGGTACGTCCTATGTCCTTAAGAGGTTAAAAAAATCCCGGGGCACACCACCAACCAAAATGGCACAAAATGACACTAAAACAGTACATATTATACAGATAGTTATTAATAATATAGATTCTAAATGTATTTATACTCACTCAGTGTGAAACCTGGGCCTGTTTTCTTCTCTCCCCTGTGCTTCTCTCCTGTGCTTCTCTCCACCATACTTCTCCCCCCTACTTCTCTCCTGTGCTTCTCTCCACCATACTTCTCCCCCCTACTTCTCTCATGTGCTTCTCTCCACCATACTTCTCCCCCCTACTTCTCTCCTGTGCTTCTCTCCACTATACTTCTCCCCCCTACTTCTCTCCTGTGCTTCTCTCCACCATACTTCTCCCCCCTACTTCTCTCCTGTGCTTCTCTCCCCCCTACTTCTCTCCTGTGCTACTCTCCACCATACTTCTCCCCCCCCACTTCTCTCCTGTGCTTCTCTCCACCATACTTCTCCCCCCTACTTCTCACCTGTGCTTCTCTCCACCATACTTCCCCCCTACTTCTCTCCTGTGCTTCTCTCCACCATACTTCTCCCCCTGCTTCTCTTCACCATACTTCTACCCCCTGCTTCTCTCCACCATACTTCTCCCCCCTGCTTCTCTCCACCATACTTCTCCCCCCTACTTCTCTCATGTGCTTCTCTCCACCATACTTCTCCCCCCTACTTCTCTCCTGTGCTTCTCTCCACCATACTTCTCCCCCCTACTTCTCTCCTGTGCTCTCCACCATACTTCTCCCCCCTACTTCTCTCCTGTGCTTCTCTCCACCATATTTCTCCCCCCTACTTCTCTCCTGTGCTACTCTCCACCATACTTCTCCCCCCCACTTCTCTCCTGTGCTTCTCTCCACCATACTTCTCCCCCCTACTTCTCTCCTGTGCTTCTCTCCACCATACTTCCCCCCTACTTCTCTCCTGTGCTTCTCTCCACCATACTTCCCCCCTACTTCTCTCCTGTGCTTCTCTCCACCATACTTCCCCCCCCTACTTCTCTCCTGTGCTTCTCTCCACCATACTTCCCCCCCCCTACTTCTCTCCTGTGCTTCTCTCCACCATACTTCCCCCCCCCTACTTCTCTCCTGTGCTTCTCTCCACCATACTTCCCCCTACTTCTCTCCTGTGCTTCTCTCCACCATACTTCTCCCCCTGCTTCTCTTCACCATACTTCTCCCCCCTGCTTCTCTTCACCATACTTCTCCCCCCTGCTTCTCTCCACCATACTTCTCTCTGCTGTTTCTCTCCCCCATCCCCAGGTTTCTCTCCCCCATGCTTCTCTCCCTGTCTCTCCCCCATCCCCAGGTTTCTCTCCCCCATTGTTTTCTCCTGTTTCTCTCCCCCCTTCCTTCTCACCTCCTCCGAAATGGTCGCCGCTGCTGTCCGCCTCACCTACTGGCCGCCCGTAGGACCTGACGTGCTCCTCCAATCAGCGGAGATCGGGAGCGTGGCGCACCACGTACCCGGTCTCTGCTGATTGGATAGGAGGAGCACGTCCGGGCGCTACAGGCGGCCAGTAGGTGAGGTGGACAACAGCAGCGGGGCGATCTGCAGGGGCACCATAGTTTGGGGAACTTTCCCCGCGGCACACCCGACCATGTGTCGCGGCACACTGGTTGAAAATCACTGATTTAGAGGATGGATGAATTCTGTGGGGAGATTTATCCAACATGGTGTAAAGTGAAACTGGCTCAGTTGCCCCTAGCAACCAATCAGATTCCACCTTTCATTCCTCACAGACTTTAAAAAATGAAAGTTGGAATTCTTTTCATTGGAGGAGTTCGCCCTATGGTAAAACTGACTTATGTTCTGGAAAGCAATGATAGGAAACTTCTAGAACTCATATTTTTCCGCTTTTAAAAAGGCTTATTAAAAAAAGAAAAAAAGCTAAATGTGTTTAAAACGAATGTACCATCAGATATATTCATTTTGAAATTTGCCCATGGATAGAATGGCGCTGGTGGAGCGGTTCTCTTTTTGAACTATGGTATGCAAGGTTCTATGCCGGGGTTCAAGCACTGGAGGTGAGCTGGGCTGGCCTGTCCCCCAGTGGGAGGAAACCCCCACCCTTCTGTGACATGGATGCATTAGTATCAATAGAGCTGCATCATAGATGGGCTGGAGTTTCCTCCCGCTGGGGCGGGCCAGTGACATGCATGACATAAACAAATGCACCAGCTTAATGCGAGAAAAACAACAAAAAATGGGTAGGGGACAGAAAATAAATGGGATGGGGTAGGCGGTATCAATGATGCAGTAAGTAATGTGTTCCAGTCCTTGTGTAACAGTCCATATGATTAGCTAGAGAACTTGAGATGGCAGTCCATGGAGTACACATGCGGAGTCCACACATAAGACATGACAAGTAGTGTCTGCAGTGAAATTAGGGCCATGTTAAAGGGAACCTGTAAGAGAGAGAGATGAGTCCGATGCCCATAGAGAATGACGGCTTCCGTCATTCTCTATAGGCGTCAGACCCCTCCATGCAGCGCGCAAGCCGGGCTTCCGGCAGTGATATCTCCGTCCCGGGATCGGCTACAGGAGCAGGACTTGGCAAGATCCTGTATCCTGGGCTCTAGCAGGGGGTCGGGCAGCCTTTACCCCGGCACAGGGGGGGACAGGTTCTCTTTAACACATGTTGGAGTTTCATTGCAGTACTGCAGTGTCTTCACAAAAATTATGCTCAACGGCACAGAGGATCAGAGCCGACATTGCCAATCCCACCTGGACAAAAAACGAGGCATAAACAGTATATCCCATGTAACATAATATCGGATAAAGTTCTTATTGTGTGGCTCAACCTCAAAGATAAAACCTCTACCTGGAGTTCCCCATGAATACAAAGACTACAGAGAATTTGCCTGGACTGTTCTTAACAGTATATAGTAACATGCTTTATAGCAAGCCTCATGGACATAGACAACAATAGACACTCTGTCCCCTTGAGATAAATGTGCGTTTTCTTTGACCTTTTGAAGAGGCCATTTCATATCTGCTATTGTTTCCTCTATCTCAGTGCTTCCCAACCTTTTCCACCTCGGGGCACCCCTTGGAAAAAACAATTTCCGCGGGGCACCCCTACTAAATAATGTTCTACAAAATAAGAAAGCAAGAATTATTACTCACCGATAATTCACTTTTCATAAGCTCCTCATGACAGCACCACAATGGAGGACGTCACCCTTGACCCTATCAGGAACAGGAAATCACAGAGGTTAAAAGGGCACTTCCCACATTCCCCCTCAGTGTAATTATAATGAAACCATACAGGATCATACACTAATAAGGGCGGGAAATCTAAGGGTGCTGTCATGAGGAGCTTATGAAAAGTGAATTATCTGTGAGTAATAATTCTTGCTTTTCACTGCGTCCTCATGACAGCACCACAATGGAGACATACCAACTTAGACTTTCAGGGAGGGACAACCGCCTGGAGCACTTTTCTCCCAAAAGCCAGGTCCTGAGAAGTGTCAATATGCATACGATAATGCTTGAAGAACGTGTGAGGTGAAGACCACGTGGCTGCCTTGCAAATTTGTTCGAGGGAGGCTGATCTAGCTGCCCATGAAGCTGCTGTGGCTCTAGTAGAGTGCGCCTTTAGACCGGTAGGGGGATCCTTCCCCATTGTAGTGTAAGCTTCACAAATGGCTGTCTTGATCCATCTTGCAATGGAGCTTTTTGTTGCTTTTTTGCCTTTGTTGGGGCCTTGGAATTGAAGTAGGAGATTCTCATCTTTCCTATGATCTTTAGTAATTTCCAGATATTGGATAATAGATCTTCTTACATCCAAATTATGAAAAAGTTTTTCTCCTTCATTCTTTGGGTCACTACAGAAGGATGGGACCACGATATCTTGGGATCTATGGAAGTCTGTGACGACCTTTGGAAGGAATGAAGGGTTAAGTTTGAATATTATTCTGTCTTCCAGAATAGTACAAAAGGGATCCATAATAGATAATGCCTGAAGTTCCCCAACTCTTCTGGCCGTAGTTATGGCTATTAGAAAGGCAGTTTTAATGGTGAGGAATTTCAGTGAAATTTCATTAATTGGCTCGAACGGTTCTTTAGAGAGACCAGACAAGACTGTGTTTAAGTCCCAAGGAGGGGCTAGGTTTGTAATTTTGGGCTTCATCCTGGCTACTGCCTTAAAGAAGCGTCTTATCCACCTATGGTCCGCTATTTGGGTATCGTATATACATCCTAGAGCTGACACTTGGACTTTTAGGGTATTTATGGATAATCCTTTATCCAGACCATCTTGCAGAAAATCTAAAATTCTGGGAATATCAGGATGGACCATATCAGGTGGAGAGTCACCGCACCAAGAATAGAATTTCTTCCATTGTTTTAAGTAGATAGCAGAGGTGACTTCTTTCTTATTTTTAAGTAAAGTCTCTATCACTTTTTCCGATAGCCCTCTAGCTGCAAGGAGGGACTTCTCAAAAGCCATGCCGCTAGGTGCAAACTGGCCAGATTTGGATGGCGTAGAGGACCTTGGATCAACAAATCTTCTTGTAGAGGAAGAGCAACTGGGCCCTGGATGGCTAGAGACTTGAGGAGACTGAACCAAGCTCTCTTGGGCCACATCGGAGCTACCAGGATTACCAAGGTTTGGCTTGAGTGGATCTTCTGAAGAGTCCTCGCAATCAGTGGAAAGGGGGGAAATGCGTATGCCAGCTTGGAATTCCAATTTTGCTGTAGGGCATCCAGTGCGTCCGGGTGATCCCGGGGGTTTAGAGAAAAGAACTTTTGTGCTTTCCTGTTGGACCTTGAAGCAAATAGGTCGATCTCTGGATAACCCCATTTCTCTACTAAGCTGGAGAATATCTGGGCATTTAATTCCCACTCTCCCGGAAGGACCTGATGGCGACTTAAGTAATCTGCCAGTATGTTGTCCGTACCTTTTAGATGGATTGCAGAGACAGATGACACTCTCATTTCTGCCCAAGAGAATATTTTTGCTGTCAATCTCTGAAGAAGAGTAGACTTTGTTCCCCCTTTATGTCTGAGATACGCCACCACTGTTGCATTGTCCGATAGGATTTTTATGTCTTTGTGGACAAGAAGGGATTCTGCTGCCTTCAGTGCTTCCCAAACTGCTCTCAGTTTGGGATTATCTGGAATGATTCTGTCTCTCACAGGTAAAGTGTACCTACAAAAAAAACTCTCACAAAACTCTTACACAACTCTCCATTCTTTGTAGCAGGAAAAACTTGCAAAATCGGAAGCATATAAAATACTTATATTCCCCACTTTATAATTGTGGTCAGCTTGAAATGGCTTGCTCCTCTTTTTTTACAGTAAGGGCTGAGCAACAATGGTGGAATTTCGAGTGGAGCCCGCGTTGCGGATGCTGCTTGAAATTCAGCCTGTCTAATTGATGCAATGAGGTTTCGTGTCAATTCTTTGAGCATAGGCACACAAGAAATCTGGTTGAAACAATGGGACAGGCTGAATTTTAAGCGGCCTCCGCGACGTGGGCTCCACTTTAATTTCTGCCAGTTTTGCTCAGTGTGAACGGGCTCTTAGAGAAGTTTTCAGAATCTTGACTTGGGCTGAACGTCTGGCCAACATCACACTTCACACTTGTAGATGGCAATAGAGATGCCGTGGGTAGAACAGGAGCTGAGATCTGCTGTGGCTGATGGTTATAAGTAATTAGTAAAAAACAAAATGGGATCAGGTAGTATGAGCCAAGCTACATCCTGCTGCCCACACATCCTCTACCACACTTTAGTGTGTGTTTGTCAAATGTCTGACATATTGGGGCTGATTTACTGATGTGTTCCGACATATTCGCTATTGCTACACAAGTTTTCCAAAAACCCAACAAACCCGTCATTTGTGTCAAAAGAAAAATGTCAATGTGCGTATTGTGGGTGTGTAATGGGTGTGTCCTTTAAGACCCGCCACTACAGACATGTTTATTAAGCAAAACGTCAATTTTTTTAATGGGTTTTCTAGTCTAAAAACCAGCAACTTCTACTATGGTGGTATGTTTGGGTTTTAGTTTTGTCTTTATTTATGATTTATTTAGGGCAATTAGACAAATTAATGAATTTGACACAAAAAAAAAAGAACAACCAACAGCATAAGGGTGCCCTTACCCAAGGCCAAGTTTAGGATGGCAAAACTGGACTTACTTATAATTGTGTTAACACGTACAGGGCTGTTTGTTTGACTCCTCTGGCCTGGATTGTTGTCCTGATTTGTCTTGAGTGTGTGTGTAATTGTAGTTACCTTTGCCTTATCTGTCATCTCCGTTTCCATTTAGGTTTCCAGTGAAATTTTTTGACTTCACACTGATGTCCATTGCTGCTTTTGACAACTTGCTCTGACTTTTCAAAATACACACATGAGAAAGGCTATGACCCCTAAAGAGCGTCTTCTGATCACGTTGAGGTACGTCATGTTTTTGCATTTGTCCTAAGGTAGAAATGTTAGTAAAGCCTGTATTTATTGTATGTTTTTGCGGATCCTTGCAACTGGAAAGTCTTTTACCTCACTGCATTTCCAGTTCTTAATGGGTATCTCAACCATCTTGGGGATTGTGAAACATACATGTGGCATAATTTGGGAAAAGTTGTGTCCAACCTGGATGCCTATTCCTACTGTTAACACCTGACTCCAGGTGGCGAATGGCTTTCTGGAGTGAAGTCATTTTCCTAACTTTATAGGTGCAATAGATGGTAAACATATCTGTGTTCAGGAGCAGCCACATTCTGTATTTTAGATTTTGTAAGAGATATTTATCTATTATTCTAATGGCTGTAGCAGATACCAACTATAGTTTTGTGGTGGTTGATGTTCACGGATATGGCAACTTATTCGATTCAAGGCCTCCAAAATTGGATGACAACTTCTCCTGAATCAGATATCTTTGCCACCTCCCAGACATCTTCCGGGTACCAGTGATCCTGTCCCATTTGTTTTTGTGTTAAATGAAGCATTTCTTCTGTCAACAAACCTCTTGAGACCTTTTCCAAAGCGTGGATTAGATACCCTGAAGAGAATCTTTAATTTCCATCTTAGCCTTGCACAGAATGTTGTTGATGTGGAAGTGAACATGGCTACCTTTGACACCTCAATCCACTGGCCAGGCCACATTTAAGTGGATTGCATGTGCAAGATCACTTTGCTAATTATTTCATGACACCCCATGGGTCTGTGCCGTGGCAGTTGGCGTGTATTTCTGGGAGTTCACAATAACCTTACTCCTGTGTTTTATTAAAAAAAAACAAGGCAAATGTTTGCAGCAAACATAAACTTCATTTGAAGCATACCGTAACCACATTTTTGAACAATTTGCTCAAACTGAACAGCACAAAAACAAATTGAAACACTGCCATTACCGTCATAGCACAAAAACGGATGCCCAAAGACTATTGTGTTGACATCCACGTGTAAATGCCCCATATGTGAAATAAACTTACAACAAAATGTAAAGACATCAACGTTGACGTAAAGTTGTGCAAATAAGAATCCTCACTTGAAGGCTGATGTTGATGTTGGGTGTTCCAAGGCGACACTGTATTATCCCCACTTACATCATCCTTGTGTTGGGGGCCAGACCACATATGGTTGTAATTTGGGTCACGCAAGGAATATCGGCTACCCTCATAGACATTAAATTATGATGGCCTTTTTGGTACAATAGGAGGCTGGATAATTTCTGTTTAAGTTTGTCATCAAACATGTCATCAATCACAGTAAGTATTCTTGGGACTAAGGGCGTCTTCTGTGATTCTCTAAATACATTAATACAACCAAGGAAGAACGACAGAGCGTTGATACAATTTTGGATAGATATGGTTCACATAGCATCAGCTATTGTTCTGCCGAAAGGAGGAGTATATGTGAGCAATGGTGTTGTTGCTGTGGCACGTGTTTGCCTCTGTGGTTGTGTGTCAATCTGAGCTGAGCTTGGCCCAGGACTAATTCCAGAATGTGGACATGATGTGGGGGCCCAAGCAGAAGCATCTTGTCTCTGGTGTGCCTGGTGGGGAATAAACATGAGCTCCTCAGTGGTTGACATCTTGGTGTGCTCATCTTCGTGCAGAGGAGGTGTGCCCACTACCACTGGCATCTGTGCTGTCTGTATCCACATCCAGATTGCCTGAAGTCTTAAAAAAAAGGAGAGTTTTACACATGAAAACATAATGTGGAGCTTATTGTGTACATTTGAAGTAGCAATGAACATGTGAAAGTAAACAAAAAACATTTGTAGAAATACATGTTTAATTTTGAATAAAATGTCAAAGCATCTCAATAAGAAACGTACTGTCGCATTTGTCGTGATGGTGCCAGAAAAAGCAGCATGTCATAGTACTTGTATTTAGTGTTTTTGGCGGATGCATCTGAGCCACTTTGTCCAAATCAGAACCTATGATGGATTGACCGCCAACTTTTGGCTTTGCCTCCTCTTAAGAAAGAGAAAGAAATGGAACACAGTAGTAACATGCATTGCTGATATTACAGAGACTGTATGTAAAACTTAGGCAACAAACATCAATTTGATGTATGTCATATGATGGTTTAGAGTACAAACGAACATTACCTAGTGCACCGTGCTCCCTTTAAATTTAACTGTCCCAGTTGGGAAACAATTTTCTTAACACCTCCATCCAGGCATCCTCTTTGGCCAAATGGTCCTTGTAGTGTTCACAAGATATATCACAGATGACCAGGTGAGCCTCCACCTAGAACAAGTCAACATCACCATAATTTAGTTAAAGAGGCAGTGTGAAGCCAGCTTGAGCTGAAAATTGACGAATTGTTAGTAAATGATGCCCATTAGGTCCATTTGTGTTTAAATTGCGCCCGGTCATTGAGATAGCTTACCTCTCCCCGTGCCTGTGATGCACAGCCGGACCGGCTCTGGGACGCCCGCCAGAAGGCATTTGATGAAAGACTGGGGGGCAAAATGCCTGTCCCGGCTTATGGACAGCCAGGACAGCCAATCAGACTGGAGCGGCGTCCCGCCCCAGTCACTAACTGGCTGAGCGAGCTGTCCATCAACTGGCAGCTCAGAATATCTCGGAGCTCGGACGGGGTCCTTGCACTACCGTACATCGCTGCTAAGGCACAGGGAGAGGTGAGTTAACATTCTTTGTTATGTTCCCCCTGTGCCCTGCCGTATCTGAAAAAATGACACAGCAGCGTGCTTCTCTAGCGGTCAGTCCATGATACACAGCCAGCTTATGGACTGTATATCACGGACGTGTGAATCTGGCCTAAGGGTATGTTGCCACACAGTATTTTTGCTCAGTATTTTTCAACCAAAACCAGGAGTGGATTGAAAACACAGAAAGGCTGTGTTCACAAAGTGTTGAAATTGAGTGGATGGCCGTCATTTAATGGCAAATAATGGCCATTATTTCGAAGCAATGGCGGCGGTTGTTTTAAAATAACAGCAATTATTTGCCATTAAATGACGGCCATCCACTCAATTTCATCAGTAAAACTGGCGGAATTTCGCGGCGGAGAATCACGACATGTTTATTCTTTAGCGCGGAGAGAGGAGGCGCA
This sequence comes from Dendropsophus ebraccatus, assembly GCF_027789765.1. Classification (NCBI taxonomy): domain Eukaryota; kingdom Metazoa; phylum Chordata; class Amphibia; order Anura; family Hylidae; genus Dendropsophus; species Dendropsophus ebraccatus. The sequence goes on from NC_091462.1 coordinate 114,249,897, forward strand.
CGAGTCTCCCATAGATTGTCATTATGCCAGATAGGTTGGTGGGATTCTCAGCCGCAGAATTCCGCCAGTTTTACTGTGTGTGAACGGAGCCTAAGGCTACATTTGCACATTCACGATGCGCAACAGAACGGACTTCGGTGTTCCCGGCATCATTCACTCAGGTCAGTGAATCCGGTTTGTAGCACATCTTCCATACATGAACTGTATTCTTGGAAAATGTAAATGCCCCCTAATTTTTCCTCTTCCAGACTGATCTGTGCCCCCCCAAGCTGTTTTTGGACATTCTGCCCCCACCATCCTCCTTCAGCATCACCTAGAGGATGGAAGGATCAGACATGTTAGCATCCCTTCTTTCCTCCAGTTGGGTTGCCTCCATACACGTGAGATTCTTGGGACATGCACACTTTAGTCATTCTGTTCTGTGCCACTTGGAAAATAGAGAGAACACTTAGGCAAAACATACAAGTGTGAATGAACCCTGAGGATAATTATTTGGCTGTGATCCATTTGGTGATTTAGTTTCCTCTACTGCTAATCCAGTGCAGATCCCTAGTGATCCATTGATTCTTTCTATGATCGTGCAGTTTACTGTGCTAGCACTAGAGGTCATATTTGTCCCTCTATGTGAAATGCTGACAGCAAGGAGAGATGACAGCTGAAGCTGCTGCTGATTTAAAGGGGGTGTCCACCTCTGTCTGTGCTGAAAGCTGTGATAGGAGAGGGATGTTAATGCCGGTGATGTGGTTGTACTGCAGCCAATGGCAGGACTCATAGTATAGGATGATAGGCTGGGCTTTGTGCGTCTTATGGCAATGAACGGTGATGACAGCTCTCTGCACATCTGATTACATCCTGGACTCCGCATTGTGTAGAGAGCTCAGGATCTGTAGGTGTAGTGTCAGGGGCCACAACACAAAGGCAGGAAAAGTACAGATCATTTCTTCTCTGCTCTCCCGGATATCAGTACTGTATCCAAGGCCGTATCATTGTGTATGGCTGTAGCTGTATCTGAGGTGTATGCCCATAGCTGTATCCGAGGCCGTATCATTGTGTATGCCCATAGCTGTATCCGAGGCCGTATCATTGTGTATGCCCGTAGCTGTATCCGAGGCCGTATCATTGTGTATGCCTGTAGCTGTATCCGAGGCCGTATCATTGTGTATGCCCGTAGCTGTATCCGAGGCCGTATCATTGTGTATGCCCATAGCTGTATCCGAGGCTGTATCATTGTGTATGCCCATAGCTGTATCCAAGGCCGTATCATTGTGTATGCCTGTAGCTGTATCCAAGGCCGTATCATTGTGTATGCCCGTAGGTGTATCCGAGGCCGTATCATTGTGTATTCTTGTAGCTGTATCTGAGGTGTATGCCCATAGCTGTATCCGAGGCCGTATCATTGTGTATGCCCATAGCTGTATCCGAGGCCGTATCATTGTGTATGCCCATAGCTGTATCCAAGGCCGTATCATTGTGTATGCCTGTAGCTGTATCCAAGGCCGTATCATTGTGTATGGTCGTAGCTGTATCCGAGGCTGTATCATTGTGTATGCCTGTAGCTGTATCCGAGGCCGTATCTTTGTGTATGCCCGTAGCTGTATCCGAGGCCGTATCATTGTGTATTCCTGTAGCTGTATCCAAGGCTGTATCATTGTGTATGCTTCTGGAATCCTCCTGGTTAATCCATTGCCAGTGATTTACAGTAATGACGAGTGGCACAGGCCCCATCACATCGGGCTTTGTCACGTCAGGCCGAGCGGATGCTTCATCAGCACATTCCCATTAAATGAATCAGATGGATGGCGTTGACTCACGGGTGACTCCATCCATACAGTATCAGGATTCATTGGGCAAACGTACAAATAATATACATCAGTCTTCTGCATCCGTCTCTAGTTGGCGCCGCTGCCTTGATGGCGTTCTCATCCTGTAGGCTTTAGATGTCCACACGTTGTCCGGTTCAGGCTGCAGACAGTATCGCCATTGTAGATAACGTGATGTTCCGCCATGGCTTGGAAATTGCATATTGTGCTTTATCTTTTAAATGAATTTGAAAAGTAATGGGAGACTGCAAAAAGTATAGAGAGCCAACCCGTAAGACCAAGAGTCGTAATCACATCATGTGCACTCACCAGGCCCATTCCCCCCCAACCCCCTCATGTTGTCTTCACAGACTCTAGCATAGACGTGCACCTGAACATCATAGCGTTCCTGTTAGTCCCGATGACTTCTCAGGACACGCTGTCCTGGGTGCAGAGGTGTGATTAGAAGCTGGGGCGTCCCAGTGCAAAATCTGTCATAGGACCCCTCTGCATTGTTATTACTGGCCTCCAATATGGGGAGGGAGACTTTATGGGCCCCTCAGACTGCTTCTGATGGGAGAGCTCACGCAAAGCTTCCTGCAGTGCACGGTCAGTCCTCCCGTGTACTTCCTGCAGGTTCAGAGTCTTCTGCACACACCAGCTTCTATAATATACAGGTGGAGTCACATGAAGTGGGTTGTATACATAGATGTCCTTCAACCACCTTCAAACTACAGTCTAAAGTACTCTCACCCTGCGTCTTATAAGGCAGATCTAAAGATCTCATATTTGGTGATCTCCATAACCTGTGACCTCTATATCTTGTAATTCATAACCAGTAACCTCTATATGTAGTAATCTCCATAACTTGTGACCTCTGAATCTAGTGATCTCCGTAACCAGTGACCTCTATATGTAGTAATCTCCATAACCAGTGATCTCTATATCTAGTGACCTCTAAATCTAGTGATCTCCATAACCAGTGATCTACAAATGTGGTGACCTCTATATCTAGTGATCTCTAAATCTAGTGGTCTCCATAACCAGTGACCTCTATATCTACTGATCTTCAATCTGGTGACCTCCATATCTAGTGATATCATGTATGGTGACCTCCATATCTAGTGATGTCATATATGGTGACCTCTGTATCTAGTGATGTCATATATGGTGACCTCTATATCTAGTGATGTCATATGTGGTGACCTCCGTATCTAGTGATGTCACATCTTGTGATCTCAGTATCTAGTGATGTCATATGTGGTGACCTCCATATCTAGTGATGTCACATCTAGTTATGTCATATATGGTGACCTCTATATCTAGTGATGTCATATGTGGTGACCTCCGTATCTAGTGATGTCATATGTGGTGACCTCTGTATCTAGTGATGTCATATGTGGTGACCTCTGTATCTAGTGATGTCATATGTGGTGACCTCCGTATCTAGTGATGTCATATATGGTGACCTCCGTATCTAGTGATGTCATATGTGGTGACCTCCGTATCTAGTGATGTCATATGTGGTGACCTCCGTATCTAGTGATGTCACATCTTGTGATCTCAGTATCTAGTGATGTCATCTGAGGTGATCTCCACAAGCAGTGACGTCATATCTAGTGACCTCTATGTGTGAGGAGGCAGGTGGGTGTGATGACCCCCTCCCCCTCTATAGAGCCCATAGCGCCCCCTGTGCTGTAGATGGGTGTGGAGGGCGCAGGCCTAGGTCGTGTCTATAATTATCCTCCCTGTATATATATATTTATCCTCAGCCTGGATATACATAGCTCCCAGAGATCTATTCCTGGCCATATGCTTTGCAGATGCTGGGGCTGGTGAGACTACAACTCCCGTGATCCCCCGGGGCCCCTGCACTCGGCGCCTGCGCACTGCGCCTCCGCTCTGTCTCTTTCTCCCGCATCCTCGTCTGCAGCAGCAGCAGCATCAGCACCAGAGCAGCATCAGCCGCCGCCGCCGCCACCGTGTCCTCCCCGCCCGCCGAGCATCCTCCCCGCTGCTGCTGCCGCCGTCAGCTGCCCCCTGCTGCCCGGTGCTGCTGCCCCCCTGCCGGTCCCCGGGCTCCCGTGTGTGTCTCCCCGCACCCCCCCGGACTCTGCAGCAGTGAGGGGGGAGTAGTCACCAGGAGGAGGGAGGACTCGTCACCATCGTCAGTCCCCGCAGGGAGGAAGAAGCATGAAGGACCGGACTCAGGAGCTGAGGAGTGTAAGCTGCTGTACCCCAGTCTGTGCCCCCCGATCCTGTGCCCCCCTGGCAGTGGGGGTGGGGGACAGCATGGAGGGGGAGGGGGGAGGGCTGTGTGTGAGAGGGGAGGGGGTGAGGAGGGTGCATTGCGGGTCTGTGTCTTACTGATTTATGAGCCGAGCCTCTCAGTGCAGGATCCTGCGTGCCCACCGCCCGCTATGTGTGACCGCTGCCTGCCCACCGCCCGCTATGTGTGACCGCTGCCTGCCCATCGCCCGCTATGTGTGACTGCTGCCTGCCCACCGCCCGCTATGTGGGACCGCTGCCCGAGCATCCCTGACCGGTGTGTGTGACTGCTGCCTGCCCACCGCCCGCTATGTGTGACCGCTGCCCGAGCATCCCTGACCGGTGTGTGTGACTGCTGCCTGCCCACCGCCCGCTATGTGTGACCGCTGCCTGCCCACCGCCCGCTATGTGTGACTGCTGCCTGCCCACCGCCCGCTATGTGTGACCGCTGCCCGAGCATCCCTGACCGGTGTGTGTGACTGCTGCCTGCCCACCGCCCGCTATGTGTGACCGCTGCCCGAGCATCCCTGACCGGTGTGTGTGACTGCTGCCTGCCCACCACCCGCTATGTGTGACCGCTGCCCGAGCATCCCTGACCGGTGTTCGGACCGCTGCCCGAGCATCATGTGTGTGTGAAACTGGTATGTATAACCGGTGTGTGTGTGTGTGTGAGAAACTGGTATGTATAACCGGTGTGTGTGTGTGTGTGTGTGAGAAACTGGTATGTATAACCGGTGTGTGTGTGTGAAACTGGTATGTATAACCGGTGTGTGTGTGTGTGTGTGAGAGAAACTGGTATGTATAACCGGTGTGTGTGTGTGTGAGAAACTGGTATGTATAACCGGTGTGTGTGTGTGTGAGAAACTGGTATGTATAACCGGTGTGTGTGTGTGTGTGTGTGTGTGTGTGTGTGTGTGTGTGTGTGTGTGTGTGTGTGTGTGTGTGAAACTGGTATGTATAACCGGTGTGTGTGTGTGTGTGTGTGAGAGAAACTGGTATGTATAACCGGTGTGTGTGTGTGTGTGTGAGAGAAACTGGTATGTATAACCTGTGTGTGTGTGTGTGTGTGTGTGTGAGAGAGAAACTGGTATGTATAACCGGTGTGTGTGTGTGTGTGTGTGTGTGTGTGTGTGTGTGTGTGAAACTGGTATGTATAACCGGTGTGTGTGTGTGTGTGTGTGTGTGTGTGTGTGAAACTGGTATGTATAACCGCTGTGTGTGTGTGTGTGTGTGTGTGAAACTGGTATGTATAACCGGTGTGTGTGTGTGTGTGTGTGTGAAACTGGTATGTATAACCGCTGTGTGTGTGTGTGTGTGTGTGAAACTGGTATGTATAACCGGTGTGTGTGTGTGTGTGTGTATGTGTGTGTGTGTGTGTGAAACTGGTATGTATAACTGGTGTGTGTGTGTGAAACTGGTATGTATAACTGGTGTGTGTGTGTGTTTGTGTGTAACTGGTATGTATAACCGGTGTGTGTGTGTGTGTGTGTGTGTGTGTGTGAAACTGGTATGTATAACCGGTGTGTGTGTGTGTTTGTGTGTAACTGGTATGTATAACCGGTGTGTGTGTGTGTGTGTGTGTGTGTGTGTGAAACTGGTATGTATAACCGGTGTGTGTGTGTGTGTGTGTGTGTGAAACTGGTGTGTGTGTGTGTGTGTGTGTGAAACTTGTATGTATAACTGGTGTGTGTGTGTGTGTGTGTGTGTGTGTGTGTGAAACTGGTATGTATAACCGGTGTGTGTGTGTGTTTGTGTGTAACTGGTATGTATAACCGGTGTGTGTGTGTGTGTGTGTGTGTGTGTGTGTGTGTGTGTGTGTGTGTGTGAAACTGGTATGTATAACCTGTGTGTGTGAGAAACTGGTATGTATAACCGGTGTGTGTGTGTGTGTGTGTCAGTGTGTGTGTGTGTGTGTGAAACTGGTATGTATAACCGGTGTGTGTGTGTGTGTGTGTGTGAAACTGGTATGTATAACCTGTGTGTGTGTGTGTAACTGGTGTATTTGTGTGACTGCTGTGTGTGTGACCAGTGTGTGTGTGTGACCGCTGACTGAGTACCCCTGACCGGTGTGTGTGAGTCCACTGCATATATGACCAGTTTGTGTATGTGACCGCTGCATGTGTAACCTGTGTGTGTGTGTGTGAGACCAGTGAATGTGTGACAGTTGTGTGTGTCTGACAGTTGCATTTGTGCTCAGTTTGTGTGACTGCTGACCAGTGTGTATGACTGCTGCATGTGAAACCAGTGTGTGTGTGTGACCATTGTGTGTGTGACCACTGACCAAAGTGTTGGACTAGTGTGTGTGATGACTGACTGTAAACTGTGTGTGTGTGATCATTGTGTGTAACACTGTGCAAGACAAGTGTGTGTGACCAGTGTGTATGTGTTTGCTGACAGGTTTGTATTTGATGTGTAAGTGACCATTTTGTATGTAACTGGTGTGTTTAAGTATGTGACTAATGTGTGAGTGACTGTGTATGTGTGCAAGGTGAGTGTGTGTAAAACCAATGTGTGGGTGATGATATGTGAAACTAGTGTGTATGATCAGTGTGTGACCAATGAGTGTGTGTGTGTGTGACCAATATGTGTGACAGGTGTCAAATTAATATATAGGACCAATGTGTGTGTTACTGGTGTGTGCAACATTTATGTGTGTGACCAGTATATGTCAAATTTTTGTGATTGATGTGTAAACATTGTGTATCCACCTAGTGTGTGTGCGACTTTTGTGTGTTATGTGAGTGAAAATGTAAATGGTGTCTATAGTGCTGTGTCACTAGTGTGTGTGTGTGACTGGTGTGCGGATACGGCTGTGTCACTGTGTGTGTGTTTGATTAGTGTGTGTATATTGCTATATCACTAGTGCGTGACGTGTGTGTAAAGTGCTATGTCTTGCGTGTGTGAAAGTGAAAGACTGGTGTGTGTGTGTGTGTATAGTGCTGTGTCACTAGTGTGTGTGTGTTGTACTATGTTACACGTGTGGATGTGAGAATGGTGTCTATAGTGCTGTGTCACAAGTGTTTGTATGTGTGCCTGGTGTGTGTATAGTGCTGGGTCACTAGTGTGTGTGTATATAAGGCTGTATCACTGTGTGTGTGACTGGTGTGTGTATATTGCTATGTGACTAGTGTGTGTATAGTGCTATGTCACTAGTGTGTGTGTGTGTGTAAGTGTGAGACTGGTTTGTTGTTTGTGCTGTGTCAATAGTGTGTGTTGATTTTAAACTTTATTTGACACTTGAATTGCCATTGCATGTACTGTCACTGTGTGTACAAGATGTGAGTGTATGTTCTATGAGAGTATATTATAGTGTATATTATTGTGTGTGTGATTTGTGTGTGTATGTAATCTTTGTAAAAGTCTCCATTGTATGTGTGATTATTGGCTATTGTGCTTGCACTGGTGTCTGTGTGATAGGTATATGTTTGTGTAGTCAGTGTGTGCAATCACTATGTGTGTAACAAGTGTGTTTAACCAGTATGTGTGAGTAATTTGCAGGTGACCAGTGTCTGTATTAGTGTTCGTGACCTCTATGTGACGTCCATAAAGTGACTAGTGTGAGATCAGTTTTTGCAATTATTGTGTGTGAGAGCAATGTGTGTATGGCTAGTTAGTGTGTGTGTGACGGATGTGGCAAGTGTGTGTCATTGTAAGCAGTGCTTGTAATCGCTGGCTTTTGTAATCCCTACGATGCTATATCCTGGACTATCCAGTGTGTGCTTGTGTGGTCACTACTCTGGTGTGATTAGTGTGTACTCGTGGCTTCATTCATTGCCTCCCCTCATTCATCGCTCTGGCTCATTCATGTGTGTGAGTGTGTGTGCCAGGCTGGCAGCTGCAGAGCACATGTTCCAGGGGAAGATTGATGACTTGTATGTGATGGGCGTGCAGGCCGTGTGTGGATGTAGTGTGCTTCAACACCTAGTGTGCTATTGGCATGCAGGCCGCATGTGGATAGAGTGTGCTCTACATGTGTGTGTTATGTGCTCTGTGTATGTGTTTAGTGTGCCCTGTATAGATGTGTAATGTTCTGTGTATGTGTGTAGTATATATAGATTTAGTGAACTCTATACATGTTATATATGTATTGTGTGCTTTCTACCTGTGTGGATGTATTGTGTTCTGTGCGCTGTACATGTGTGTGTGTGTGTGTGTGTGTGTGTGTGTGCAGTGTGTTCTGTACAAGTGGATGCCCTCATCATGGTTGCAGTGTGCTCCAGAAACGTGTGTAGTGCACTCTATACATGTGTGTAATGTGCATAGTATGCTTTGTGCGTGTGTGTAAAGTGATCTGTGCATGTGTTGTGTGCATACGTGTATTGTAAGCACAGTACATCTGTGTGTAGTGTGCCCTTACATGTTTGTGTTGTGAGCTCTGTACATATCATTGTGTGCTTTGTACATGTTTGTAACATGCAAAATACATGTATAGATGTAGTGTGCTTTGTACATTTCTGTAGTGTGCTATGTATGTGTATAGATGAAACACAACCTTTACATGTGTGTAGTGTGCTCTGCATGTTGTCTTCTGTATGTGTGTACCATGTGCTCCATAGGTGTGTATCATGCTCTGTACATGAGTGTAGTGTGCATTGTATTTGTGTACTATGCTCTGTACATATCTGTATGTAGTGTGCTCCATAGGTGTGTATTATGCTCTGTATGTGTGTAATATGTGTGAGTGATTGTGTAATAACCCTTAGTTGTGTTGTACATGTACAGGATCATCATCTGTCGGATTAGGTTATTAGATATGTGCAGATGTGCCCTTGTGTTATCCTATACAGTGAGATTCCCCTCTACAGTCTGACAGACGAAATCCAACAATCTGATCTTACAGACCAGAAGAGACCGGATTGAGCTGAATTGTTACTGAGATGATTTATTGTTCTGAATATTTTAAATCAATTCCAACAAAGGTTGTCCAGAAATTGTCTTGTGACGTGTGTTCATAAGATCTGGTTGTATGGTGGGGTTTGGCTCAATATAGACCTGTGTATGAGATCAGGTTGTATGATATTTGGGGTTGATTTATGACACTGTATCCACATACATGAGATCTGGTTGTATGATATTTGGGGTTGGTATATGACACTGTATCCACATACAAAAGATCTGGTTGTAAGATATTGGGATTGGTATATAAAGCTGTATTCACATACATGAGATCTGGTTGTATGATATTTGGGGTTGGTATATGACACTGTATCCACATACAAAAGATCTGGTTGTAAGATATTGGGATTGGTATATAAAGCTGTATTCACATACATGAGCTCTAGTTGTATGATATTTGGGGTTGGTATATAAAGCTGTATTCACATACATGAGCTCTAGTTGTATGATATTTGGGGTTGGTAAATGACGCGTATCCACATACATGAGATCTGGTTGTATGATATTTGGGGTTGGGATATGACACTGTATCCACATACATGAGATCTAGTTGTATAATATTTAGGGTTGGTATATGACACTGTATCCACATACATGAGATCTGGTTGTATGATATTTGGGGTTGGTATGTGACACGTATAAACATACATGAGATCTGATTGTATGATATAAGGGTTGGTATATGACGCTGTAACCACATACGTGAGATCTAGTTGTGTGATATTTGGGGTTGTATATGACGCTGTATCCCCATACATGAGATCTGATTGTATGATATAAGGGTTGGTATATGACGCTGTAACCACATACGTGAGATCTAGTTGTGTGATATTTGGGGTTGTATATGACGCTGTATCCCCATACATGAGATCTGGTTGTATGATATGGGGGTTGGTATATGACGCTGTAACCACATGAGATCTGGTTGTATCACATGGGGTTGGTATATGATGTGTATTCACGTACATAAGATCTGGTTGTATGATATTTGGGGTTTGTATATGATGTGTATTCATGTACATGAGATCTGGTTGTATGATATTTGGGGTTTGTATATGATGTGTATTCATGTACATGAGATCTGGTTGTATCATATGGGGGTTGGTATATGACTCTGTAACCACATACATGAGATCTGGTTGTATCATATGGGGTTAGTATATGACCCTTACCCTGGGATTAATATATTCTGCTGTATCCATATACATGAGATCTAATTGTGTGATATTGGGGTTGGTATATGATGTGTATACACATACATGACATCTGGTTGTATGATATGGCAGTTGGTATGTGACGTGTATACACATACATGTGATCTTTTTGTATGATATGGTGGTTGGTATAAGATGTATACACGTACATAAAATCTGGTTGTATGATATTGGGGTTGGTATATGACGCTGTATATACATACATGAGATCTGGTTGTATGATATTTGGGGTTGGTTTATGACGCTGTATCCACATACATGAGATCTAGTTGTAAGATATTGGAGTTGGCATATGACACTGTATCCACATACATGAGATCTGGTTGTAAGATATTTGGGGTTGGTATATGACGCTGTATCCACATACATGAGATCTGGTTGTATGATATTTGGGGTTGGTTTATGACGCTGTATCCACATCTAGAGGGGTTGGTGTATGATGTGTATTCACGTACATGAGATGTGGTTGTATGATATGGGGGTTGGTATATGACGCTGTATCCACATACATGAGATCTGGTTGTATGATATTTGGGGTTGGTTTATGACGCTGTATCCACATCTAGAGGGGTTGGTGTATGATGTGTATTCACGTACATGAGATGTGGTTGTATGATATGGGGGTTGGTATATGACGCTATAACCACATACATGAGATCTGGTTGTATCATATGGGGTTGGTATATAACGCTGTATTGTATTGTATGCTATTTGGGGTTGGTATATGATGTGTATACACATACATGAAATGTGGTTGTATGATATTTGGGGTTGGTATATGACGTGTATACACATACATGAGATGTGGTTGTATGATATTGGGGTTGGTATGTGACGCTTTATACACGTACATGAGATCTGGTTGTATGATATTGGGGTTGGTATATGACGCTGTATCCACATACATGAGATCTGCTTGTATGATATTGGGGTTGTATATGACGCTGTATCCCCATACATGAGATCTGGTTGTATAATATGGGGGTTGGTATATGACGCTGTATCCACATACATGAGATCTGCTTGTATGATATTGGGGCTGGTATATGACGTGCATACACGTACATGAGATCTGGTTGTATGATATTGGGGCTGGTATATGACTCTGTATCCCCATACATGAGATCTGGTTGTATGATATGGGGCTTGGTATATGACGCTGTATCCACATACATGAGATACAGTTGTATGATATGGGGCTTGGTATATGATGCTGTATCCACATACATGAGATCTGGTTGTATGATATTGGGGCTGGTATATGACGCTGTATCCACATACATGAGATCTGGTTGTATGATATTGGGGTTGGTATATGACGCTGTATCCTCATACATGAGATCTGGTTGTATGATATGGGGGTTGGTATATGACGCTGTATCCCCATACATGAGATACAGTTGTATGATATGGGGCTTGGTATATGACGCTGTATCCCCATACATGAGATCTGGTTGTATGATATTGGGGTTGGTTTATGACGCGTATACACATACATGAGATCTGGTTGTATGATATGGGGGTTGGTTTATGACGCGTATACACATACATGAGATCTGGTTGTATGATATGGGGGTTGGTTTATGATGCGTATACACATACATGAGATCTGGTTGTATGATATGGGGGTTGGTTTATGACACGTATACACATACATGAGATCTGGTTGTATGATATGGGGGTTGGTTTATGACGCGTATAACCATACATGAGATCTGGTTGTATGATATGGGGGTTGGTATATGACGCTGTATCCCCATACATGAGATCTGGTTGTATGATATGGGGCTTGGTATATGACGCTGTATCCCCATACATGAGATCTGGTTGTATGATATTGGGGTTGGTTTATGACGCGTATACACATACATGAGATCTGGTTGTATGATATGGGGGTTGGTATATGACGCTGTATCCCCATACATGAGATCTGGTTGTATGATATGGGGGTTGGTATATGACGCTGTATCCCCATACATGAGATCTGGTTGTATGATATGGGGGTTGGTTTATGACGCGTATACACATACATGAGATCTGGTTGTATGATATGGGGGTTGGTTTATGACGCGTATACACATACATGAGATCTGGTTGTATGATATGGGGGTTGGTTTATGACGCTGTATACACATACATGAGATCTGGTTGTATGATATGGGGGTTGGTTTATGACGCTGTATACACATACATGAGATCTGGTTGTATGATATGGGGGTTGGTTTATGACGCGTATACACATACATGAGATCTGGTTGTATGATATGGGGGTTGGTTTATGACGCGTATACCCATACATGAGATCTGGTTGTATGATATGGGGGTTGGTATATGACGCTGTAACCACATATATGAGATCTGGTTGTATGATATGGGGGTTGGTATATGACGCTGTAACCACATGCGTGAGATCTGGTTGTATGATATGGGGCTTGGTATATGACGCTGTATCCCCATACATGAGATCTGGTTGTATGATATGGGGGTTGGTATATGACGCTGTATCCCCATACATGAGATCTGGTTGTATGATATGGGGCTTGGTATATGACGCTGTAACCACATGCGTGAGATCTGGTTGTATGATATTTCGGTTAGCTGTGGAGATCTGTAATGTATTGTGTGGCCATCACTAATGAATTATTCAGTGATAACACTCTCCTGCCATGCTGTATATTATTCAGTAATGGTGACACCCGGCTGTATACATTGGGGGAGGGCAAGAGAAAGAGACGCACAGGGATCACTTAGAATTCCCCTTAAATGGGTTTTCCAGGAAAACCTACTAGTTAACCCTATACCTCCCTGTGCAATAAAACTACGCAAGCCGTCATACTTACCTCCCCTTCCTTTGATGACGCTTACGGCTCAACCAATCACAGAGGGTAGCGAGGGAGCAGGACGTCATCGGAAGAAGAGCCCCGGAAGTCACTGACACCTGCACAATGTAGAAGAAAGTCCCGGCACTTCACCAATTCAAATATATGCTTATTTATTATGTGCAAAGCATCACACAGTACAGGAGGACGCGTTTCGGAATATTCCCTTATCAGCTGATGAAGGCAATATGCCGAAACGCGTCCTCCTGTACTGTGTGATGCTTTGCACATAATAAATAAGCATATATTTAAATTGGTGAAGTGTCGGGACTTTCTTCTACATTACGTCTGGGACGCCATCCTACCACGAGCACCGCCATCGCAGCAGTGCCGTCTCCACCACTACTTCTGACACCTGCACAGTCTGTAAACAGTCACTGCCACCTGCACAATCTGTAGACAGTCACTGGCACCTGCACAATCTGTAGACAGTCACTGGCACCTGCACAGTTTGTAGACAGTCACTGCCACCTGCACAGTCTGTAGAGATTCACTGACACCTGCACAGTCTGTAGACAGTCACTGCCACCTGCACAATCTGTAGACAGTCACTGGCACCTGCACAGTTTGTAGACAGTCACTGCCACCTGCACAATCTGTAGACAGTCACTGCCACCTGCACAATCTGTAGACAGTCACTGGCACCTGCACAGTTTGTAGACAGTCACTGCCACCTGCACAGTCTGTAGAGATTCACTGACACCTGCACAGTCTGTAGACAGTCACTGCCACCTGCACAATCTGTAGACAGTCACTGGCACCTGCACAGTTTGTAGACAGTCACTGCCACCTGCACAATCTGTAGACAGTCACTGCCACCTGCACAATCTGTAGACAGTCACTGGCACCTGCACAGTCTGTAGAGAGTCACTGACACCTGCACAGTCTGTAGAGTCACTGACACCTGCACAGTCTTTAGAGATTCACTGACACCTGCACAGTCTGTAGAGATTCACTGACACCTGCACAATCTGTAGAGATTCACTGACACCTGCACAGTCTGTAGAGAGTCACTGACACCTGCACAGTCTGTAGAGTCACTGACACCTGCACAGTCTGTAGAGAGTCACTGACACCTGCACAGTCTGTAGAGAGTCACTGACACCTGCACAGTCTGTAGAGAGTCACTGACACCTGCACAGTCTGTAGAGTCACTGACACCTGCACAGTCTGTAGAGATTCACTGACACCTGCACAGTCTGTAGAGTCACTGACACCTGCACAGTCTGTAGAGAGTCACTGACACCTGCACAGTCTGTAGAGATTCACTGACACCTGCACAGTCTGTAGAGATTCACTGACACCTGCACAGTCTGTAGAGATTCACTGACACCTGCACAGTCTTTAGAGATTCACTGACACCTGCACAGTCTGTAGAGATTCACTGACACCTGCACAGTCTGTAGAGATTCACTGACACCTGCAGTCTGTAGAGAGTCACTGACACCTGCACAGTCTGTAGAGATTCACTGACACCTGCACAGTCTGTAGAGAGTCACTGACACCTGCACAGTCTGTAGAGAGTCACTGACACCTGCACAGTCTGTAGAGATTCACTGACACCTGCACAGTCTGTAGAGATTCACTGACACCTGCACAGTCTGTAGATTCACTGACACCTGCACAGTCTGTAGAGAGTCACTGACACCTGCACAGTCTGTAGAGTCACTGACACCTGCACAGTCTGTAGAGATTCACTGACACCTGCACAGTCTGTAGAGTCACTGACACCTGCACAGTCTGTAGAGAGTCACTGACACCTGCACAGTCTGTAGAGAGTCACTGACACTTGCACAGTCTGTAGAGAGTCACTGACACCTGCACAGTCTGTAGAGAGTCACTGACACCTGCACAGTCTGTAGAGATTCACTGACACCTGCACAGTCTGTAGAGAGTCACTGACACCTGCACAGTCTGTAGAGTCACTGACACCTGCACAGTCTGTAGAGAGTCACTGACACCTGCACAGTCTGTAGAGAGTCACTGACACCTGCACAGTCTGTAGAGAGTCACTGACACCTGCACAGTCTGTAGAGAGTCACTGACACCTGCACAGTCTGTAGAGAGTCACTGACACCTGCACAGTCTGTAGATTCACTGACACCTGCACAGTCTGTAGAGAGTCACTGACACCTGCACAGTCTGTAGAGTCACTGACACCTGCACAGTCTGTAGAGATTCACTGACACCTGCACAGTCTGTAGAGTCACTGACACCTGCACAGTCTGTAGAGAGTCACTGACACCTGCACAGTCTGTAGAGAGTCACTGACACCTGCACAGTCTGTAGAGAGTCACTGACACCTGCACAGTCTGTAGAGATTCACTGACACCTGCACAGTCTGTAGAGAGTCACTGACACCTGCACAGTCTGTAGAGTCACTGACACCTGCACAGTCTGTAGAGAGTCACTGACACCTGCACAGTCTGTAGAGAGTCACTGACACCTAAACAGTCTGTAGAGAGTCACTGACACCTGCACAGTCTGTAGATTCACTGACACCTGCACAGTCTGTAGAGAGTCACTGACACCTGCACAGTCTGTAGAGTCACTGACACCTGCACAGTCTGTAGAGATTCACTGACACCTGCAGTCTGTAGAGTCACTGACACCTGCACAGTCTGTAGAGAGTCACTGACACCTGCACAGTCTGTAGAGTCACTGACACCTGCACAGTCTGTATAGAGTCACTGACACCTGCACAGTCTGTAGAGAGTCACTGACACCTGCACAGTCTGTAGAGAGTCACTGACACCTGCAGTCTGTAGAGAGTCACTGACACATACGGTTACTCACAATGGCACAGACTGTAGATAGTCACTGACATCTGTACAAAAATGATCGTCACTGACACATGTGCATATTGTAAACAATTACTGCTACAAATACAAAGTATAAAGAGGCACTGACTTCTGTACAGGCAGAGGAGAGTCAATGACAATTGCATAGACTGGAAACAGCACCGACACTTTTCAGACTAAAGAGAGTCACTTTTGCAGAGTACAGAGTGGCCAACACCTGCACAGACTGCAGTGATTTACCAACATCTGTTCATCCTATAGAAAGTGTCTATACTAATGTGTATGGACTTTAAACAGGTACTGACATGTGACTGCAGATTCTGTAAGAGTTCTACAGACTAGAGGAAGTCATCTCTTGGGGTATAAGAGAGTCTGTGAGACCTGTACAAACTGGAGAGAGTCACTGACATCTGTATGAATAGAAAAAATGAGTCAGTGACATCCATGTGGGCAGAAGAGAGCCACTGTCATTTGTATAAATAGAAGAGAGTCAGTGACACCTGTACAGACAGCAGAGTCACTAACATCTGTATGGATAGAAGAGAGTCACTAACATCTGTATGGATAGAAGAGAGTCACTAACATCTGTATGGATAGAAGAGTCACTAACATCTGTATGGATAGAAGAGAGTCACTAACATCTGTACAGACAGCAGAGTCACTAACATCTGTATGGATAGAAGACAGTCACTAACATCTGTATGGATAGAAGAGAGTCACTAACATCTGTATGGATAGAAGACAGTCACTAACATCTGTATGGATAGAAGACAGTCACTAACATCTGTATGGATAGAAGAGAGTCACTAACATCTGTATGGATAGAAGAGTCACTAACATCTGTATGGATAGAAGACAGTCACTAACATCTGTATGGATAGAAGACAGTCACTAACGTCTGTATGGATAGAAGAGAGTCACTAACATCTGTATGGATAGAAGAGTCACTAACATCTGTATGGATAGAAGAGAGTCACTAACATCTGTATGGATAGAAGAGAGTCACTAACATCTGTATGGATAGAAGAGAGTCACTAACATCTGTATGGATAGAAGAGAGTCTCTAACATCTGTATGGATAGAAGAGAGTCAGTGACATTTGTATAGGTAGAATGGAGCCAGTAAAAACTGTACAGACTAGAGAGTTACTGGCATACATTATTGTGAACAGAAGAGAGTCAGTGACACCTGTAGATAGAAGCAAGTCACCAACATAGTATAGAGAGAGTCACCGACATTCATACATAGTACGAAATATGCTTACACATACAATAAAGAGTCACCAACGCTTACACATACTATAGAGAGTCACTGATGCGCACACATACAAAAGTTACCGATGCTTACACATACTATAGAGTCACCAATGCTAATAGTATAAAGAGTCACCAACGCTCACGCATAATATAGAGAGTCACTAATGCTCACACAGTGTAGATAGTCACCAAGGCTCACACATACTATAGAGTTACTGATGCTTACACATACTAAAGAGAGTCACTGACACACACACAATATACAAAGTCACTGACTCTTGCACATAGTATAGAGAGAGTCAGTGATGCTCACACATACTATAGAGAGTTACTGATGCCTACGCATACTAAAGAGAGTCACTGACACACACACACTATCACACATAGTATAGAGAGAGTCACTGATGCTCACACATAGTATAGAGAGTCACTGATTCTTAAATATAGTATAGAAAGTCACTGACGTTTACTTATAATGTACAAAGTCTCTGATACTCACTCATAGTATAGAAAGTTACCGATGCTCAAACATACGATAAAATCACTGATGCTCATACATAGTGTAGAGAGTCACCAATGCTATGCTCACACGTACTATAGAGGGTTACTGATGCTTACACATACTGTAAAGAGTCAGTGACGCACACAATATACAGAGTCACTGACTCTCGCACATAGTATAGAGAGAGTCGCTGATGCTCACACATAGTATTGAGAGTCACTCACTCCATACAGGAAGGAGAGGCCTGTACTCCTGGCTTCATGGCAGGGCTTTAGTGTTTCGCACCATTTCAGGATTTCCTCCATAGAGCCAGGCAGAATATTTATCGCCCCTCAGTGTGAGATCAGAGTGTTAGCTCTGTCATGCTACATCTGGTGAATTTTGCATGAGGTCACCCTGGGACTCATGATGTCATCCATATTGCAGTATAAAATGGGATCCAGCTGACATAGATCAGGTTTCATTGCAGCATTTTTCCGTTGCTGCAGAAATGATATTTATTCCCGTAATCTTATGTTGTAGTCACCGAACAAGCGTCACAAGAAACCTATGGAATTGTGTGAGAGAGAGACCCACATCGCTAATGTCCCCTCAGAGAGAGTGCCACATCAGTCACGCCCTCTGAGAGAGCACCACATTGACAGAGACACCTGAGAGAGAGAGCACCACATGGACAATAATCCCTGAGAGATAGTGCCACATCAATGAGAGACAGAGCGACAGATTGACAACTTCTCCTGAGAGTGAGAAAGGGTGCCACATCAACAATCTCCCCTGAGAGAGAGAGCACCATACAACAATCTCCCCTTAGAGACCACGCTACATTGACGACGTCCCCTGAGAGGGTGTGCCATATCAACGGCGTCCCCTGAGAGAGCGCCACATCTGTGTCGTCTACTGAGAGAGAGCGACACATTGACAACATCCTCTGAGACAGAGAGCGACACACCGACCACGTCCTTTGAGAGAGAGCGCAACTTACCATTGACATCTCCTTAGAGCGGAAGCAACACATTTAACAATGTTCCCTAAAAGAGCACCACTTCAATGACATCCCCTGAGAGAGAGAGTGCCATATCAACAATGTCCCATGATAGAGGTAGCACCACAATGACGATGTGACACATCAATGACAGCCAACCGACGTCTCTGGGTTGTATGAAGACAGCTGATTGGTTATCTCTGTGGGCGGGTTTGTATGCAGACAGCTGGATGGTTATCTCTGGTTGCGTTTGTATGCAGACAGTTGATTGGTTATGTCTGTGGGCGGTTGTGTATGCAGACAGCTGATTGGTTATGTCTGTGGGTGGGTTTGTATGCAGACAGCTGATTGGTTATGTCTGTGGGCGGGTTTGTATGCAGACAGCTGATTGGTTATGTCTGTGGGCGGGTTTGTATGCAGACAGCTGATTGGTTATGTCTGTGGGCGGGTTTGTATGCAGACAGTTGATTGGTTATGGCTGTGGGCAGGTTTGTATGCAGACAGCTGATTGGTTATGTCTGTGGGCGGGTTTGTAAGCAGACAGCTGATTGGTTATGTCTGTGGGCAGGTTTGTATGCAGACAGCTGATTGGTTATGTCTGTGGGCAGGTTTGTATGCAGACAGCTGATTGGTTATGTCTGTGGGCGGTTGTGTATGCAGACAGCTGATTGGTTATGTCTGTGGGTGGGTTTGTATGCAGACAGCTGATTGGTTATGTCTGTGGGTGGGTTTGTATGCAGACAGCTGATTGGTTATGTCTGTGGGCGGGTTTGTATGCAGACAGCTGATTGGTTATGTCTGTGGGCGGGTTTGTATGCAGACAGCTGATTGGTTATCTCTGGTTGCGTTTGTATGCAGACAGTTGATTGGTTATGGCTGTGGGCAGGTTTGTATGCAGACAGCTGATTGGTTATGTCTGTGGGCGGGTTTGTATGCAGATAGTTGATTGGTTATGTCTGTGGGTGGGTTTGTATGCAGACAGCTGATTGGTTATGTCTGTGGGCGGGTTTGTATGCAGACAGCTGATTGGTTATGTCTGTGGGCGGGTTTGTATGCAGACAGCTGATTGGTTATGTCTGTGGGCGGGTTTGTATGCAGACAGTTGATTGGTTATGTCTGTGGGCAGGTTTGTATACATGCAGTGTATTGGTCATTTTTGTTTGAATTTTAGTGCAGCTTATTGGTGGATGGATTTATATACAGTCTTCTGTATGGATGGAGAGGATTGGGCCCTGTACTGGGACTGTGAGGTGGGACACGAAGAACATGGCTGACTTGGCGGCCATTTTAAATTGTTTCTCCCTATTCCCATCCGTGCCATAGTGCCGACGCATTTTATTCCTGACACTCTGTCCGTATTATTTGCCGCCCTTTTTATCACTTTAGTTATAAGTATTTGTGCAGTATTTCTGGATTTGCCACCTGTCCTGACCGGCTGCCGACTTTGTGTCCTTCTATACTAAGATTAATGTCAGGTGATTATGAAGTGGACTGCGGTAATTGTGGTATTTAGGGGACGTGCGGTCTCTGCGGCTGGCAGCAGTCTGATAACCAGGGTCTCTCCGGCAGGCTGCGTCCAGGATCGAGGTCACCGCGGTGGGATTACAGGTGCGGTAAATCATTGTCATGTGATGGTTCTAATACGGAGGTAGCAGCTCATGGCACAGGTCTCACCGCGCTCCTGGGACGTACTACAACATGTCTGGGGGAGGGGGCAGTAAATGAAGGTGTTTCGCTAATTAATTGAACGTCATGCACTAATGGAAGGCTGGCGAAATCTATTCCACCCGCTTCATTCTTCCTCCCCGCGCCCGGAGTCACAGAGCGTAAAATTAATGTGACTTTTCTGAACAGCCGCAATGAAATTACATAAGCGGAGGCCGCTGCCGGTGCGTATTGTGCGTTATGTAAGCCACACTAACCTCACTGCTTTAGGTACCGCCATCGCGTCCATGCAGATATTATTAGCATCGCTATATAAGTAACAGTGTGTGACGGAATTGTGTCAGAGGCCACCATGTTTATCAATGTTACGTGAAAAGAGGAGCGGTGACAACTTTAAGATTATCGTCCTCCGTTATGGTGGCACGAAAAATGGCGTTCATGGAGGGATTTCTGAGTATTATATGGCAGTTTTTAGCTGTTTGGGTCCCTTGTGTATAGAGAAGGGTTATTTCTGCTTCTTTTGCTTCTATCATAAACTTTATGTTACCTGATTATGTCACAAATGCCGCCATCTTCCACTCCACCGCACTCTTGATAAATGACCCCCATCCTCTCATTTCTGTAGCAGTCAGCAGTTTTGCGCTGAAGCTTTTCTCGTCACTTGATCGGATGTTATCATTATTGCGATGCAGATAAATTCCTTTTATCTAGGATTGTCCCACTAACAGCGCCGCATGGTAGAGACTAAGCGCATGATTTCAGGAGGTCCGACCACAGAGGACCCTGCTGTGATTTCGAAAGTGGGGGTCAGGAACCTCCTGTCAGAATGGAACAGTGTTCAAGTGTCTGTGGGACTGCCGTCAATAACCGAGTACAACGCTCAACAGTAAATGGAGCTGCAGTGCATAGATGTGACCTCCACTCCACTCCACTCCATTGGAAGTCTCAGAACCCCTGTTCTCGAGGTTATGTGGATATGATTGAAGAAGCAGTTCACATATGTGACCTTTGCTCCATTCCATCTGAATGCTCAGAACCCCTGTTCTGGAGATCATCTGTATATGATTGGAGCAGCAGTGCACACATGTGACCTCTGCTCCATTCTGTCAGCAAACTCAGAATCCCTGTTCTTGAGATGATGTGAGTATGATAAGAGCTGGACTGCAGACATGTGACCTCTTATCCATTCTGTCAGAACTCAGAATCCCTGTTCTCAAAAATGTTTGTTTGGATATAATTGGAGAGGCAGTACACACATGTGACCTCTGCTTTATTCGGACCTAACACTCAAGAACATAACTTCTGTTCTCCAGATCATGTAAATAATATTGGAGCGGCAGTGCACACATGTGACTCCTTGTCCTTTCCAACAGGAGACTCAGAACCCCTGCAGTACCATTGATATGAATGGAAAGGCAATGCACATGTGTGACCTCTGCTCTATTCTAACAGAGGACTCAGGAACTCTGTTCTTTAGCATGTAAGGATATGATTGGAGAGTCAGGCACATGTATGACCTTTTGATCCATTCCACCATTTAGAACCCTTGTTTTCAAGATGGTATAGATGTGATTAGAGAGGCAGTACACATGGATGACCTCTGCTTCATACCATTAGAAGACTCAGAACTAGGGATGGTCCGAACCTGCCGAGGTTCGGGTTCGTACGAACCTGAACTCTTGGCAATGATTCCCGCTGTCTGCCCGCTCCGTGCAGCGGGTGGATACAGCCGGAGGACTGCCTTGAAGACTGTGATATAGCCATAGGCTGTATCCCAGTTTTCCAGGCGGTCCTCCGGCTGTATCCACCCTCTCCACGGAGCGGGCAGACAGCGGGAATCATTGCCGAGAGTTCAGGTCCGTACGAACCCGAACCTCGGAAAGTTCGGACCATCCCTACTCAGAACCCTTGTTTTCAAGACTGTATAGATATGAAAGGGGAGACATGTGTGACCTCTGATACTTTCCAATTGAGGACTCAGAACCTCTGTTCCGAATTATGTGTGGATATGATTGGAGAGGCAGTGCACATGGGTGACTTCTGCTTGATTCTACTAGAAGACTCAGAACCCCTGTTCCTGCGATATTGTGGATAAGAATGGAGCATCAGTAGACACCTGTGATTCTCGATCCATACTGACTGAACACTCAGAACCTCTGTTCTCAAGACTGTATAGATGTGAAGGAAGAGGCAGTCACATGTGTGACCTCTGATCCTTTCCAATCGAAGACTCAGACCCTCTGTTCTCAGGATCATGTGGATATAAATTCTTACGGGAACCTCTGTTCTTGGGATTGTGTAGATAGCGGATATGAATTGTATAAGTGTGACCTCCACTCCTACAGGGGACTCAGAACCCCTGTTCTTGAGATTATGTGGGGAGTAACATAGTAGTAGTGCACATGTATGATCTCTGCTCATACTCAGGACCCCTGTACTTCAGATTATGTGGATAGGATTGGAGTGGCAGTGCACGCATCTGACCTCTGCTCTCGATGGGGAATTAGAGACCATGATTCTTCAGGTTATGTGGATATATCTGTGGATTGTCACCAAACCAGAGACTAAAGAGACAAGAAGGTAATAGCGGCAGATTTTAGATTAATCTTGTAATTTCCGGGTGTGACATCTAGTAATATCGGATGACCTGGCACCATGTTATGTTAGTGATGTATTATTGTAGATGGGTGGTGGGGTGTATATATACTGTCCTGTTTGTCACCTATAGCAGCTATCTGCAGCTTGCGCTGTGAATAGACCCTACCTATATATAATGCAGCACAACCATATCCCGAGGGTGCAGTAAATTGTGACCATTGTAGCCTTCAGCCTCTTTACGGCCTTTGTCTTGGGCGTGTACAGAGTCTTTGGCCATTAATCTGTAATTGTGAATCATTTCAGTGAATAGCTGTCAGCCATTCAGGGGCGAGGGGAGGCCTTCGAATGGTCCGAGTCGTCCTCGGATCAGCAGTGGCCCCCGTATCTCCGGCCAGATGGGGCAGATGTCTTCCTCAGAGCAACCATACGGATCAATAAGTGAAAAAAAAAGGCATCGATAGCTTGGGATAAAGCAATGTGACTGCACAGACACAATGTGGCGGTGTAATAAGCGCCCCTCCCTGGCTGTATTGATTACTGATCAGCTGCGGATGTTCACCGGGGACCTATCACCCCCTGGCATGACAGCCGCAGAGGTATTGATTGACTCGGAGGCTGCGGGTCATTAACGCAGCATTAGGCAAAGCATGCCTGACCCCTTGACCTTTAGGATTGATGGATGTGGTGGAGGCATAATAAGGCAGGACGGGAAGATGTGTGCTAATGCCGGACAGAAGGACAATGAAGGGCGAGGGCTAACCACAGTGCTGTGTGATGGAGAGAGCCGACCACAGGGCTGTGTGATGGAGAGAGCTGACCACAGGGCTGTGTGATTGAGAATGTTGAGCACAGAGCTGTGTGATGGAGAGAGCTGACCACAGGGCTGTATGATTGAGAATGCCGACCACAGAGCTGTGTGATGGAGAGCGCTGACCACAGGGTAGTGTAATGGAGAGAGCCGACCATAGGGCTGTGTGATGGAGAGAGCTGACCACAGGACTGTGTGATGGAGAGAGCTGACCACAGGGCCATGTGATGGAGAGAGCCGACCACAGGGCTGTGTGAGGGAGAGAGCTGACCACAGGGCTGTGTGATGGAGAGAGCTGACCACAGGACTGTGTGATGGAGAGAGCTGACCACAGGGCTGTGTGAGGGAGAGAGCTGACCACAGGGCTGTGTGATGGAGAGAGCTGACCACAGGACTGTGTGATGGAGAGAGCCAACCACAGGGCCATGTGATGGAGAGAGCCGACCACATGGCTGTGTGATGGAGAGAGCTGACCACAGGGCCATGTGATCGAGAGTGCCGACCACTGTGCCGTGTGATGGAGAGAGCCGACCACAGGGCTGTGTGATGGAGAGTGCCGACCACAAGGCGGTTTTATGGAGAGAGACGACCACAGGGCTGTGTGATGGAGAGAGCTGACCACAAGGCCATGTGATCGAGAGTGCCGACCACTGTGCCGTGTGATGGAGAGAGCTGACCACAGGGCTGTGTGATGGAGAGAGATGACCACAGGGCCATGTGATCTAGAGTGCCGACCACAGGGCTGTGTGATGGAGAGAGCCGACCACAGGGCTGTGTGATGGAGAGAGCCGACCACAGGGCCATGTGATGGAGAGAGCTGACCACAGGGCTGTGTGATGGAGAGAGCCGACCACAGGGCCATGTGATGGAGAGAGCTGACCACAGGGCTGTGTGATGGAGAGAGCTGACCACAGGGCTGTGTGATGGAGAGAGCTGACCACAGGGCTGTGTGAGGGAGAGAGATGACCACAGGGCCATGTGATCGAGAGAGATGACCACAGGGCTGTGTGATGGAGAGAGCCGACCACAGGGCTGTGTGATGGAGAGAGCCGACCACAGGACTGTGTGATGGAGAGAGCCGACCACAGGGCTGTGTGATGGAGAGAGCCGACCACAGAGCTGTGTGATGGAGAGCGCTGACCACAGGGTAGTGTAATGGAGAGAGCCGACCATAGGGCTGTGTGATGGAGAGAGCTGACCACAGGACTGTGTGATGGAGAGAGCTGACCACAGGGCTGTGTGATGGAGAGAGCTGACCACAGGGCTGTGTGATGGAGAGAGCTGACCACAGGGCTGTGTGAGGGAGAGAGCTGACCACAGGGCTGTGTGATGGAGAGAGCCGACCACAGGACTGTGTGATGGAGAGAGCCAACCACAGGGCCATGTGATGGAGAGAGCCGACCACATGGCTGTGTGATGGAGAGAGCTGACCACAGGGCCATGTGATCGAGAGTGCCAACCACTGTGCCGTGTGATGGAGAGAGCCAACCACAGGGCTGTGTGATGGAGAGTGCCGACCACAAGGCGGTTTTATGGAGAGAGACGACCACAGGGCTGTGTGATGGAGAGAGCTGACCACAGGGCTGTGTGATGGAGAGAGATGACCACAGGGCCATGTGATCTAGAGTGCCGACCACAGGGCTGTGTGATGGAGAGAGCCGACCACAGGGCTGTGTGATGGAGAGAGCCGACCACAGGGCCATGTGATGGAGAGAGCTGACCACAGGGCTGTGTGATGGAGAGAGCTGACCACAGGGCTGTGTGATGGAGAGAGCTGACCACAGGGCTGTGTGAGGGAGAGAGATGACCACAGGGCTGTGTGATGGAGAGAGCCGACCACAGGGCTGTGTGATGGAGAGAGCTGACCACAGGGCTGTGTGATGGAGAGAGCCGACCACAGGAATGTGTGATGGAGAGAGCCGACCACAGGGCTGTGTGATTGAGAGAGCCGACCACAGGGCTGTGTGATTGAGAGAGCCGACCACAGGGCTGTGTGATTGAGAGAGCCGACCACAGGGCTGTGTGATGGAGAGTGCCGGCCACAAGGCGGTTTTATGGAGAACGCTTCCCATGTATCACCTTCCCTTCCTATGCTCCTCGCTGTGTGTTATACTAATGGTAGTGTGGCCTACGCCATCTTTATTCAGTGCCGTCCATCATCATCAATGTCTGATTCTTCTTCTCTGGCTGATTCTTCTCCCTCTCTCTATTGTTTTTCTCTATACATCATCTGGTGCGATTGCCGCGAGTATTCTTCTCTCCTGTGCCGTCACTCTCAGCCTGGTGCATTGCACACGCTGGAGAACGCTATAATACTCCGACAGAATGCAGATATGATGCGAGCAGGAAGGAGAGCACGGCACAGGCGAGAGACAAAGGAGACAAGATCTCCCATCTGTCCGGCCTCAGGGTGCAGAGGAGGAGCTGCCCCAGGGGCTTCACTCTCTTGATGATCTTTGGTTTCATTCATAGAAGACTATCTCCGAGTAATGGTAGATCTGTTAAAATGTACAGAATATTATCAGGATGGATCAGACAGAGCCGAGTTATTATATACAATGTACAGGGATCTGCTGACCAGTTATTATATAAAATGTACAGGGATCTGCTAACCGGTTATTATATATAATGTAAAGGGATCTTCTGACCGGTTATTATATATAATGTACAGGGATCTACTGACCGGTTATTATAATGTATAGGATCTTCTGACCGGTTATTATATATAAAGTTCAGGGATCTTCTGACCGGTTATTATGTATAATGTACAGGGATCTGCTGACCAGTTATTACATAAAATGTACAGGGATCTGCTGACCGGTTATTATATAAAATGTACAGGGATCTGCTGACCGGTTATTATATAAAATGTACAGGGATCTGCTGACCGGTTATTATATATAATGTACAGGGATCTGCTGACCGGTTATTATATATAATGTACAGGGATCTGCTGACCGGTTATTATATATAATTTACAGGGATCTGATGACCGGTTATTATATATAATGTACAGGGATCTGCTAACCGGTTATTATATATAATGTACAGGATCTTCTGAACGGTTATATATAATGTACAGGGATCTGCTGACCGGTTATTATATAAAATGTACAGGGATCTGCTGACCGGTTATTATATATAAGGTACAGGGATCTGCTGACTGGTTATTATATATAATGTACAGGGATCTGCTGACCAGTTATTATATATAATGTACAGGGATCTGCTGACCAGTTATTACATAAAATGTACAGGGATCTGCTGACCGGTTATTATATATAATGTACAGGATCTTCTGACCGGTTATATATAATGTACAGGGATCTGCTGACCGGTTATTATATAAAATGTACAGGGATCTACTGACCGGTTATTATATATAATGTACAGGGATCTGCTGACCGGTTATTATATATAATGTACAGGGATCTACTGACTGGTTATTATATATAATGTACAGGGATCTGCTGACCGGTTATTATATATAATGTACAGGATCTTCTGACTGGTTATTATATATAATGTACAGGATCTGCTGACTGGTTATTATATATAATGTACAGGGATCTGCTGACCGGTTATTATATATAATGTACAGGGATCTACTGACTGGTTATCATATATAATGTACAGGGATCTACTGACTGGTTATCATATATAATGTACAGAGAGAAATAAAGCAAGAGAGGGGCGCCTCCCAGTGCAATAAATTAGTGAATCAGTGTGTTTCATCAAAAGGTAGATGGACGCACTCACCTTGTGGAGTTGTGCAAGATATAGGCACAGCTCTACTGTAAACGTATGGTGTCACTTGGACCATAAACCGCAGCTGTCCCTCGGGTAGCCAGCCACCAGCGGTGAGTACAGAGATGCAGGAGAGTGTCCCAGAAGGGTCACAGGAACCACGAGAAACCCCAGAGGAGGGTCAGCGCAGGTAAACGTCCAGGATGTTGGCACGGTCACATACCATCGATGGTTTGTTTGTGACCGTGCCAACATCTAGACGTTTATCTGCTCTGACCCTCCTCTGGGGTTTCTCGCTATAGATAGATAGATATATATTATACAGGGATCTGCTGACCGGTTATTATATGTAATGTACAGGGATCTGCTGACTGGTTATTATATACAATGTACAGGGATCTGCTGACGGGTTATTATATATAATGTTCAGGGATTTACTGACCGGTTATTATATATAGTGTACAGGATCTGCTGACCAGTTATATATAGTGTACAGGGATCTGCTGACTGGTTATTATATATAATGTACAGGGATCTGCTGACTGGTTATTATATATAATGTACAGGGATCTGCTGACCGGTTATTATATATAATGTACAGGATCTTCTGACTGGTTATTATATATAATGTACAGGATCTGCTGACCGGTTATTATATATAGTGTACAGGATCTACTGACCGGTTATTATATATAATGTACAGGATCTACTGACGGTTATTAAATATAGTGTACAGGATCTGCTGTGCAGTTATATATAGTGTAAAGGGATCTGCTGACCGGTTATTATATATAATGTACAGGGATCTGCTGACCGTTTATTATATATAATGTACAGGGATCTGCTGACCGGTTATTATATATAATGTACAGGGATCTGCTGACCGTTTATTATATGTAGTGTACAGGGATCTCCTGACTGGTTATTATATATAATGTACAGGGATCTACTGACTGGATATTATCAGGATGGATCATATATCGGTGGATTATTATATATCATGTACAGAGATCTACTTGCAGAGCGGCAGATATGAAAGAGAGTGAGAGGATGATGGTGGTAGTAGTGGTATTGGTGGTAGATGACTTGCGTCTCTCTCCTGTGTATAGTGCTTTTGTTCTTGGGGTGAGGGTATTTTTGTTGAGCTGTGTGGGAGGTCGTGAGAGTGACGTTGCTGCCCTGGGCCCTGTAGTGTGCCGCAGCCTTCTCTCACACTGTCACAGGTGGTCCCGAGGGCTTCTGCAGGGGACTGTCTGCTCTCTTGAACTTCCCTTAAATCTCCCTCTCTCTTGGGGAGTCCGCTGTAAAGGTGTTAAGGGGAGGCTGCACCCGATGTCTGGGCTGATGGCAAGATGGCGGGGACACCTTTTATGTTAGTGAGGTGCAACAGGAAGACAAGGAGGGTGGTAGTGTAACAAGAACTCTTTACTGACCACATTTTTATGAACTCTAAATAAAAACTAGGAAAAATGGATCAAAACAGATTGCACACAATTGCATCCATTTTTCTATCTGTTTTTGCAAAAACAGATGAAAGAAATGGACTGCTAAAACTTAGTGTGAACCCAGCCTAACTCTTCTACCAGAGAATACACATATATATCCTCCTGAATAACATGGACAATAAGTAGTCCATTCCATTTTGTGCCTGAACTCAGTAGTCCTTGCTATTCATGAGCACCAGTAAACTCCGCCCACCAGCTGCTGATTGGCAGTTATCCATCCATGCTGTGTATAGGCAGTCAAGTGTCAGTCAGCAGCTGGGGGGAGGGGGGTGGCAAGAATCCTATTATCCTGCATATTAGGAGAACGACTGAACAGAATGATGTAAGTAATACACCAATCTGTTCAGCGTTTCTATCGATAGTTTATGCTGCCCTCATTTAAGGCATCATATACCTCATCACAGATTCCTTTAAATGAATAGCATTAAAGAAGCGCTCCTCCCACGCCAGGTTTATCATGATTTACGCCCGCTCGCAGTGGTGGAAAGTCAGAGCTTCACTCAGGGAAGAGAACCTCATGTGACAATCTAATGCTGCTTACTTTTTATTCAGCTCTGCAGTATTGTGACGTAGTTCTGCCACAACCATATGACGTTTTCTTCCTGCCTCATACTTTGACTTTTCACCACAGCCATTTCTGTCAGCAGATGTTTTGCTGTAGTTGCGTCCTGAGATTAGGAAACAGCAGAACTCAACACATCCGGCAACTTGTGTCACAGAATCCCCAAAAAGATGTCCTCCAACAATCGTTTCCCTATGGAGCTCTGTCCAGTCTGACATATTACACGCCAAAAACATATACACATTTGTAGAGCAAACCCAAATAATAAAATTTATCAAAAGGGATATAAGCTACAAGAGGGTGATGGCTGTGTCAGAAATTGTTCAACTAAAATATAGGTCCATCCGCCAGTGTACAATACATTCAGAAAGTCCCCCATCAATTTGCCCGCAGTACCCCATAATGAGAAGGAGAACAGAACAGAACAGAATATTAACATTTTGAGAAAAATGTAACATTTCCAATGTTTGTTTGTGTTCAGTACACTTACTATGAGAGGTTTCAGATCCTCTGACTCCTCCTTATCAACTGAGATGTTTCTGCATCTTGATTGGAGTCTCCACAGCTGCTTGGAGCAACAAAAACCATGAGGAGGAAAGAGCTGCCTGTAGAGCTCAGAGACAGGACTGTGTGGGGGAGGAAAGAGCTGCCTGTAGAGCTCAGAGACAGGACTGTGTGGGGGAGGAAAGAGCTGCCTGTAGAGCTCAGAGACAGGACTGTGTGGGGGAGGAAAGAGCTGCCTGTAGAGCTCAGAGACAGGACTGTGTGAAAGAAGGAAGAACTGCCTGTAGGGGTCAGAGACTGGACTGTGTGGATGAGACAAGAACTGCTTGTAGAGCTCAGAGACAGGACTGTGTGGAGGAGGAAAGAACTGCCTGTAGAGCTCAGAGACAGGACTGTATGGAGGAGGAAAGAACTGCCTGTAGAGCTCAGAAACAGGACTGTGTGGAGGAGGAAAGAACTGCCTGTAGAGCTCAGAGACAGGACTGTGTGGAGGAGGAAAGAACTGCCTGTAGAGCTCAGAGACAGGACTGTATGGAGGAGGAAAGAACTGCCTGTAGAGCTCAGAAACAGGACTGTGTGGAGGAGGAAAGAGCTGCCTGTAGAGCTCAGAAACAGGACTGTGTGGAGGAGGAAAGAACTGCCTGTAGAGCTCAGAAACAGGACTTTGTGGAGGAGAAAAGAGCTGCCTGTAGAGCTCAGAGACAGAACTGTGTGGAGGAGGAAAGAACTGCCTGTAGAGCTCAGAAACAGGACTGTGTGGAGGAGGAAAGAACTGCCTGTAGAGCTCAGAGACAGGACTGTATGGAGGAGGAAAGAACTGCCTGTAGAGCTCAGAAACAGGACTGTGTGGAGGAGGAAAGAGCTGCCTGTAGGGCTCAGAGACAGGACTGTGTGGAGGAGGAAAGAGCTTCCTGTAGAGCTCAGAAACAGGACTGTGTGGAGGAGAAAAGAGCTGCCTGTAGAGCTCAGAGACAGGACTGTGTGGAGGAGAAAAGAACTGCCTGTAGAGCTCAGAGACAGGACTGTGTGGAGGAGAAAAGAGCTGCCCATCATCCCCATACCATTACTACAGTAAGGGGGAGAGCAGACACTGCCCATACCATCCCTATATTGAGGCATGGCATTGGTAGCATCATGTGGTGTACAGGAAGACTGATCATGGTGGAGGGAAAGATGAAAGTACAGAGATATTCTCACTGATCACCTGGTCCAGAGTGTTCTGCAGGCTTCACCTTCCAAGACAGTGACCCATGGCACACAGCCAGGACAACACCGGAGCCACTCAGACACAACTCCTGGAGGGGCCTGGTCAGAGACCTGAAGCCATTGGAAAGTCTCTGAAGAGAGCTGACCACTGCCGGACCCCAAGGGAGAGGATCTGCTCAGAAAAATTACCAAACATCCCCAAATCCAGGTGTAACGCTTGTGGTCCATAGCCAAAAAGACTGGAGGCCGGAATCACTGCCAAAGGGGCTTCACCTAATGCTGAGGAACCGCTCCAAATACCGATGGTGATGGTGGTTATAGAGATCATACAGGATTCCACATGCTGTCCTCACTTATCCTTATGGAGTGTTGGGTGCAGAATGGTGGAAACAAGGGGCAACATGTGAGGGAAGTGACCGGGCTGAAGACCTATATAACGTACAGAGATCTAGTGAGCGGATATAACCAGGCAGGGATCAGGCGGTGCTGTAATAACCAGTAGTGCCGCACGTGACACTGTGCCGCCGCCGTCCTCGCTCCTGGTGTAGGAGCCATTAGTGGGGGCTCCAGAGACTGATGAAATATTTACGTTTTCTAATGCACAAGTCAGGAAGAGACGCGTCCCATCGATCACAGGGCGTAATGGCTGCTGATGGGGGGTGTACTACAGACGACGTCTTCAGGTACTCATGTTTATTACAGCACCATTATAATAGTAGCTGGTGAGTCCATGAATAAGTGAATGGGGTTTATGGAACGTCTCGGGATCTTCCCTCTGATCTCGATGAGCAAGAACATTGTCCTCCATGAAGAGGCACAAAGACTGGATAACTAATTTTATTTAACAGGTAGTATGGGCTGATCACTGAACCATTCACACAGTGTAAGGCAGGTCTGTATGGACTAGACACACCTGTCCTGTACACTGTAACAACACCACTAGACACACCTGTTCTGTACACTGTAACACCACCACCACTAGACACACCTGTCCTGTACACTGTAACACCACCACCACTAGACACACCTGTTCTGTACACTGTAATACCACCACCACTAGACACACCTGTTCTGTACACTGTAACACCACCACCACTAAACACACCTGTCCTGTACACTGTAACACTACCACCACTAGACACACCTGCCCTGTACACTGTAACATCACCACTAGACACACCTGTCCTGTACACTGTAACACCACCACCACTAGACACACCTGTCCTGTACACTGTAACACTGCCACCACTAGACACACCTGCCCTGTACACTGTAACACCACCACTAGACACACCTGCCCTGTACACTGTAACAACACTTCCACTAGACACACCTGCCCTGTACACTGTAACACCACCACTAGACACACCTGTCCTGTACACTGTAACACCACCACTAGACACACCTGTCCTGTACACTGTAACACCACCACCACTAGAAACACCTTCCCTGTACACTGTAACACCACCACTAGACACACCTTCCCTGTACACTGTAACATCACCACCACTAGACACACCTGTTCTGTACACTGTAACACCACCACCACTAGACACACCTGTTCTGTACACTGTAACACCACCACCACTAGACACACCTGCCCTGTACACTGTAACACCGCCACCACTAGACACACCTGTTCTGTACACTGTAACACCACCACTAGACACACCTGTTCTGTACACTGTAACACCACCACTAGACACACCTGCCCTGTACACTGTAACATCACCACCACTAGACACACCTGCCCTGTACACTGTAACACAACCACCACTAGACACACCTTCCCTGTACACTGTAACACCACCACCACTAGACACACCTGTCCTGTACACTGTAACACCACCACCACTAGACACACCTGCCCTGTACAGTGTTGTCTAGTGGTGGTAGTGTTACATTGTGGGCAGGTGTGTCTAATGGTGGGGGTGTAAGGCTACATTCACACATCCGTAATGCAGCCCGCGGCTCGCACTAGGAATGTGCTTCACGGAGCACTACATTGCCGCTTCATTACCATAGAATGTGAATGTAGTCTTACTGGATACAGGGCAGTTGTGTGATGTTGTTGCAGTGTACAGGACAGGTGTGTCTAGTGGTGGTGATGTTACAGTGTACAGGGCAGGTGTGTCTAGTGGTGGTGGTGTTACAGTGTACAGGACAGGTGTGTCTAGTGGTGGTGATGTTACAGTGTACAGGGCAGGTGTGTCTAGTGGTGGTGATGTTACAGTGTACAGGACAAGTATGTCTAGTGGTGGTTGTGTTACAGTGTACAGGACAGGTGTGTCTAGTGGTGGTGTTACAGTGTACAGGGAAGGTGTGTCTAGTGGTGGTGGTGTTACAGTGTACAGGACAGGTGTGTCTAGTGGTGGTGTTACAGTGTACAGGGAAGGTGTGTCTAGTGGTGGTGATGTTACAGTGTACAGGGCAGGTGTGTCTAGTGGTGATGATGTTACAGTGTACAGGACAAGTGTGTCTAGTGGTGGTGGTGTTACAGTGTACAGGGCAGGTGTGTCTAGTGGTGGTGGTGTTACAGTGTACAGGACAGGTGTGTCTAGTGGTGGTGGTGTTACAGTGTACAGGGCAGGTGTGTCTAGTGGTGGTGGTGTTACAGTGTACAGGGCAGGTGTGTCTAGTGGTGTTGTTACAGTGTACAGGACAGGTGTGTCTAGTGGTGGTGGTGTTACAGTGTACAGGGCAGGTGTGTCTAGTGGTGGTGGTGTTACAGTGTACAGGACAGGTGTGTCTAGTGGTGGTGTTACAGTGTACAGGACAGATGTGTCTAGTGGTGGTGGTGATGTTACAGTGTACAGGGCAGGTGTGTCTAGTGGTGGTGATGTTACAGTGTACAGGAAAAATGTGTCTAGTGGTGGTGTTACAGTGTACAGGGAAGGTGTGTCTAGTGGTGGTGATGTTACAGTGTACAGGGCAGGTGTGTCTAGTGGTGGTGATGTTACAGTGTACAGGACAAGTGTGTCTAGTGGTGGTGGTGTTACAGTGTACAGGACAGGTGTGTCTAGTGGTGGTTGTGTTACAGTGTACAGGACAGGTGTGTCTAGTGGTGGTGTTACAGTGTACGGGGCAGGTGTGTCTAGTGGTGGTGTTACAGTGTACAGGACAGGTGTGTCTAGTGGTGGTGGTGTTACAGTGTACAGGACAGGTGTGTCTAGTGGTGGTGTTACAGTGTACAGGACAGGTGTGTCTAGTGGTGGTGTTACAGTGTACAGGACAGGTGTGTCTAGTGGTGGTGTTACAGTGTACAGAACAGGTGTGTCTAGTGGTGGTTGTGTTACAGTGTACAGGACAGGTGTGTCTAGTGGTGGTGTCACAGTGTATAGGGAAGGTGTGTCTAGTAGTGGTGGTCTTATATACTGTGTATACAGGAGAGGCTGATATACATATTTACACTATGTGTGTGTGTATATATATATATATATATATATATATATATTTATATATACTGTGTACACAGGAGAGGCTGATATATATACAGTATATATATATATATATATATATATATATACTGTGTATACAGGAGAGGCTGATATATATACTGTGTATACAGGAGAGGCTGATAGATGTGTGTGTGTGTGTATGTATGTATATATATATATATATATATATATATATATATATATATATATATACACACACATACTGTGTATACAGGAGAGGCTGATATATATGCTGTGTATACAGGAGAGGCTGATATTTATATATATATATATATATATATATATATATACTGTGTATACAGGAGAGGCTGATATATATGTACTGTGTATACAGGAGAGGCTGATATATATATATATACTGTGTATACAGGAGAGGCTGATATATATACTGTGTATACAGGAGAGGCTGATATATATATATATACTGTGTATACAGGAGAGGCTGATATATATGCTGTGTATACAGGAGAGGTTGATATATATATATACTGTGTATACAGGAGAGGCTGATATATATACTGTGTATACAGGAGAGGCTGATATATATATATATATACTGTGTATACAGGAGAGGCTGATATATATGCTGTGTATACAGGAGAGGTTGATATATATATATATATATATATATATATATATACACTCACTGGCCACTTTATTAGGTACACCATGCTAGTAACGGGTTGGACCCCCTTTTGCCTTCAGAACTGCCTCAATTCTTCGTGGCATAGATACAACAAGGTGCTGGAAGCTTCCTCAGAGATTTTGGTCCATAGTGACATGATGACATCACACAGTTGCCACAGATTTGTCGGCTGCGCATCCATGATGCCAATCTCCCGTTCCACCACATCCCAAAGATGCTCTATTGGATTGAGATCTGGTGACTGTGGAGGCCATTGGAGTACAGTGAACTCATTGTCATGTTCAAGAAACCAGTCTGAGATGATTCTAGCTTTATGACATGGCGCATTATCCTGCTGAAAGTAGCCATCAGATGTTGGGTCCATTGTGGTCATAAAGGGATGGACATGGTCAGCAACAATACTCAGGTAGGCTGTGGCATTGCAACCATGCTCAATTGGTACCAAGGGGCCCAAAGAGTGCCAAGAAAATATTCCCCACACCATGACACCACCACCACCAGCCTGAACCATTGATACAAGGCAGGATGGATCCATGCTTTCATGTTGTTGACGCCAAATTCTGACCCTACCATTCGAATGTCGCAGCAGAAATCGAGACTCATCAGACCAGGCAACGTTTTTCCAATCTTCTACTGTCCAATTTCGATGAGTTTGTGCAAATTGTAGCCTCAGTTTCCTGTTCTTAGATGAGCGGAGTGGCACCCGGTGTGGTCTTCTGCTGCTGTAGCCCATCTGCCTCAGAGTTGGACGTACTGTGCGTTCAGAGATGCTCTTCTGCCTACCTTGGTTGTAACGGTTGGCTATTTGAGTCACTGTTGCCTTTCTATCAGCTTGAACCAGTCTGCCCATTCTCCTCTGACCTCTGGCATCAACAAGGCATTTCCGCCCACAGAACTGCCGCTCACTGGATGTTTTTTCTTTTTCGGACCATTCTCTGTAAACCCTAGAGATGGTTGTGCGTGAAAATCCCAGTAGATCAGCAGTTTCTGAAATACTCAGACCAGCCCTTCTGGCACCAACAACCATGCCACGTTCAAAGGCCTCACATCACCTTTCTTCCCCATACTGATGCTCGGTTTGAACTGCAGGAGATTGTCTTGACCATGTCTACATGCCTAAATGCACTGAGTTGCCGCCATGTGATTGGCTGATTAGAAATTAAATGGTAACGTGCAGTTGGACAGGTGTACCTAATAAAGTGGCCGGTGAGTGTATATATATATATATATACTGTGTATACAGGAGAGGCTCATATATATATATACTGTGTATACAGGAGAGGCTCATATAAACATATATATATATATATATATATATATATATATAAATCACTGATTGATAGATTGATAGAAAACATTAAAATCTTTAATCTTTATTAATTTATTTTCTTAAAATAATAAACCTGTAAACACACATGAAATACTCTACTAACTACTTACAAACCGGCCACCATCCTATTCTAACTATTTGTCCTGGCCTTAGTGCAATTAACGCAACATGTAAACATAGTTCATATATTGCAACAGTCTCTTGGTCTTGTAACCGCTTTTGTGTATATATACACTATCCCCGCAGTCTTTTCATGTGCTCCATAGTGCAAAACAAGCTTAGTAAACAATAGACCTTTTTGTAAACTTCCATATATGACTGTGCAAATTTTTACTTTCCTTTTGTTGATATAGTTGTTCGAATGACCCGACGTCGTTTCCTTTGCCACTTTTCATCAGGGGTCTTGTTCAGCAATGTATTTGTAGACAGCTTGGTACATGTGCGTGCGGCTCTGTATACTGTGTATACAGGAGAGGCTCATATATATATACTGTGTATACAGGAGAGGCTCATATATATATATATATATATATATATATACTGTGTATACAGGAGAGGCTCATATATATGCTGTGTATACAGGAGAGGCTGTGATATATATATCATAACCTGGGGTTGCTAGGGGTTGTTAGCAGTGGGCTAGGTGTAGGGGCACAAACTAGGAACTTGCCACGGTGGCCAGAAGTGCTGATGCCCACCCCCGGTATTACTAGCACCGGGCTTTATAAAGGTAGAACCAGGTGTGTGCGTGCAAGTGCAGGTGCGGAGTAAAATGAGTCCAGCACTTACGCAGGATAACGCTTTACAGTGGAATACAGTAGCAGGTAAAAAGTGTCCTGATGGACAACACAGAGGGCTTGGCTTAGGTGCTTGTAGTGTAGGTAGTAGGTGTTACTTAGGTGTAGTTAGGGTCAAGGGGATGTCTTGGGGCCTATCGTAGAAGTGCCGAACTCTGCTGGGATACCTTGTAGTGTGACGTGGTGAGGAGTCTCGTACTCAGTTAGGACTGAAAAGAAAGAAGAAGAAGAAGAAGACCACCTTATGTCAGAAGAGCCCACGGAGTGTCAGGTCTGGAAGTCCCACGGTTAAACAACTGGGTGTAGCTAACCCCTCAGGGTTCCCCAAGTAGGTTGAGCAGGAATCAATGGAGTTCGTTGGCTAAGGCACTTTGCCCCACTGTGGATCAATCCTGGATTAGGTGGATTGTCCTCAGTATCTGTAGAATAGGTTTTCCCAGGGGACAGTTACCCCACCTCTGGGTTCAGCACTGCATAGCTTTCTCTGCAAGTCTCTTTCATAAGATGCTGTGGTCTCAGGCCTGGGTATAAGCTTCAGCAGGAACTCCTGCTTTGACTTTGTCTCTCTCTCCACCATCCTCTAAATACCCTCCCACCTGGATCTAACTAATTTATATAGGGGATGGGTGCCTAGGACTAACCTCATATTGGTGGAGGGAGAAAGTGCTAGTGAAGTGTAAAAGTGTGATAGATGAGGAAGTGTGAGAGTGTGATAGGTGAGACAGTGGGAGGTACCTAAGCCACTGACTGGACAACAGATAAACAGTGAACAAAGTTAACCCTTAAGACCTTCAGCTGTACTCAGAAATAACGGTGTGGAATAAAGGTGTAGTGGCACACCTGTACCGGGACACTACATATACAGAGTATACAGGAGAACCTGATATATATACTGTGTATACAGGAGAGGCTGATATATATATATATATATATATATTGTGTATACAGGAGAGGCAGATATATATACTATGTATACAGTAGAGGCTGATATACAACCCCTGGTAAAAGTTATGGAATCACCAACCTCGGAGGATGTTCATTCATTTGTTTAATGTTGTAGAAAAAAAGTAGATCACAGATATGACACAAAATTAAAGTCACGTCAAATGGCAACTTTCTGGCTTTAAGAAACACTAATAGAAATGAAGAAATAAAAATGTGGTAGACAGTAATGTTAAAATTTTTAGCCCAAGCAGAGGGAAAAAATTATGGAATCACTCAAGTCTAAGGAAAAAATTATGGAATCAAGGAAAACAAACATGCGTGAAAACAAAGAAAGATAGGTGGCACTACACGTGGATATTACTATATGTGTTACCACAGGCGGATAGCTGCCAGATTTTGCCACATCGGGGGTGCTAACTTATAAAGTCCATGTTAAATGCAACAATATAGAAAAAAGAAGTTGCACTCACCCGTGAAGCCTTCTAAAACTTTTATTTATTCTTCTTATAAAGCGGACATAGACTAGAGCAGACGTTACGTGAATGAAGTGGTGACAGCCTGTTTCACGCTCTGAGGCGCTTCTACGGACCTCCGCCTTCTCTCACATCACCGTGCTATTCTAATAGCCGTACCAAACAGTGATGTGTACACATGTGAAGTGGATAAAAACATTATTATTAAAGAAACAAAGTTAAAAACAATACAAGAAATAGAGCATATTCGTTAAACAAGAAAGCTACGATCAACACGCTGATTCAT
Source organism: Dendropsophus ebraccatus (assembly GCF_027789765.1). Taxonomy (NCBI): domain Eukaryota; kingdom Metazoa; phylum Chordata; class Amphibia; order Anura; family Hylidae; genus Dendropsophus; species Dendropsophus ebraccatus. The sequence continues at coordinate 114,289,024 of NC_091462.1, forward strand.
GCCTCCCGGACCTTCAGCATTTGTTCTAATAATTCACTTTAGCTCCGTTCTAAGCAAAGTTCTATGTTTGTCTTGCCTCCTTAGAACATAGAACTTTGCTTAGAACGGAGCTGAAGTGGATTATTAGAACAAATGCTGAAGGTCCGGGAGGCATGAATCAGCGTGTTGATCGTAGCTTTCTTGTTTAATGAAAATGCTCTATTTCTTGTATTTTTTTTTTAACTAATGCTAAGTTTACACGAGGCGTTTATTGGCCCGATCGTACGATTAACAATTTCTAAGTAACGTTTTTTTTTTTTTATAACGATCAGCGTTTAGACGGTACGATATATTGTACGGAAAAATCCTTTTGCGATCGCGCGCCCGCAGCCCTGAAGAGGAGCACTGATTGGCTGAAGAGGAGCCGTTTGAAATTCCTGGCTCATCTCTTCAGCCAATCAATGCGCTGAAGAGGGGAGCCGGGGATCTCGAAGACCTGCTACGCAGAGCAGGTAACGTATGCTCGCGGCGGTGGCGAGCGGGGGGGCGATGTGATTGGAGCGGCGTCGGGCGGGGGGGCGATCGGGGCGGCGGCGGTGGGGGGGGGGCGATCGGAGCTGCGGCTGGGGGGGCGATCGGAGCTGCGGCGGGGGTTGCGATTGGAGCGGTGGCGGGGGTGGCGATCGGAGCAGGCGTGGTGATCGGAGCGGGGGTGGTGATCGGGGCGGCGGGGGTGGCGATCAGAGCGGCGGAGGGGGTGGCGATCGAGCCGGCGCAGGGGGCTGCGGATGAGCGGGGGGGCCGGGCTGCGAGCGCCGGGTGGCCGGACTATCGCGCGACGACTGTTTACACGGAACGATCGGCGAATTTTTTGCGAACTACAAACGACGATTTGTGAACATGTTAAAAGATCAAAATGAATGATTTATCGATCGTTCGCCGCGTTTACACGTACGATTATCGTTCGAATTCGCCCGATAATCACTCCGTGTAAACTTAGCATGATGGTGCATTTACACAGGCAGATTTATCTGACAAATTTTGGAAGTCAAAGCCAGGAATGGATTTGAAAAAAGGATAAATCTCAGTCTTTCCTTTATGACCCGTTCCCTGTTTCTTGTCTGTTCCTGGCTTTGGCTTAAAAAATCTGTCAGATAATTCTGCCTGTGTGAACGCACCATTAGTTTCTTTACTAATAATGTTTTAATCCACTTCACGTGCGTACACGTCACTGTTTGGTATGGCTATTTGATAGCGCGGTGACGTGAGAGAAGGGGGAGGTCCGTAGAAGCGCCTCAGAGCGTGAAACAGGCTGTCACCACTCCAGGTTGGAGCTTTGTCATGGACCATTTTCTTCAACTTCCACCAAAGCTTTTCAATTGGATTGAGATTGGGACTATTTGCAGGCCATGACATTGACTTTATGTGTCTTTTTTCCAGGAAGGTTTTCACAGTTTTTGCTCTATGACGAGATGCATCATCATCCTCCACAAGCATCCTTACAATTGATGAGATAAGAAAAGGGTCCAAAATATCAATGTAAACTTGTGCATTTCTTGAAGCCGTAATGACGGCCATATTGCCAGTGCCTGTACCTGACACGCAGCCCCATATCATCAATGACTGGGTACATCTGCAGGTCTTCTTCAGGCCCTCATCTTTATAAATCTCATTGGAACGGCAGCAAAGTTCCAGCATCGTCACCTTGCCTACTCATCGCTGACTATGACTTTCATCCAGTCACCCACAGTCCACCATTGCTTCCTAGCCCATTGACACCTTGTTTTTTCTGTTTTGGTGGTAATGTCGGCTTTTTGGCTTTGATTTATCTTTTCTGTATGTAAATCCCATTTCCTTTCCTTACAGTTCGGTCACAGACGGTGACTCCAGTTCCTCCCATTCCTTCCTCACTTGTTTTGATCTGCATTTTCAGTAAAATTTGCTGTAAGTTTTCTGTCTTGACAGCTTTGGTGGCTTCCAGCATCTTTGCCTTTAACAACCTTCTCATGTTGTTTGTATTTGGCCCAGATTTTAGACATAGCTGACTGAGAACAACCAACATCTTTTGTAACATTGGGTAATGATTTACTCTCTCTTAAGAGTTTGACAATCCTCTTCTTTGTTTCCATTGACATCTCTCGTGTTGGAGCCAGGATTCATGTCGGTCCACTTGGTGCAGCAGCTCTCCGAGGTGTGATCAATCCTTTTTAGATGCAGAGTAACCAGCAGATCTAATTTGATGCAGGTGTTAGTTGTGGGAATGAAAAATTATAGGGTGATTCCATTATTTCTTCCTCAGAATTGAGTGATTCCATAATTTTTTTCCCTCTGCTTGGTCTAAAGTATGATTGGTCTGATATATATGAATATATTGTGTATACAGGAGAGGCTAATATATATATGGGGAAAAAAAGTATTTAGTCAGTCACCAATAGTGCAAGTTCTCCCACTTAAAAAGATGAGAGGCGTCTGTAATTTACATCATAGGTAGACCTCAACTATGAGAGACAAAATGAGAAAACAAATCCAGAAAATTACATTGTCTGATTTTGTAAGAATTTATTTGCAAATTATGGTGGAAAATAAGTATTTGGTCACCTACAAACAATCAAGATTTCTGGCTCTCACAGACCTGTAACTTCTTCTTTAAGAGTCTCCTCTTTCCTCCACTCATTATCTGTAGTAATGGCACCTGTTTAAACTTGTTTTTAGTATAAAAAGACACCTGTGCACACCCTCAAACAGTCAGACTCCAAACTCCACTATGGTGAAGACCAAAGAGCTGTCAAAGGCACCAGAAACAAAATTGTAGCCCTGCACCAGGCTGGGAAGACTGAATCTGCAATAGGCAACCAGCTTGGAGTGAAGAAATCAACTGTGGGAGCAATAATTAGAAAATGGAAGACATACAAGACCACTGATAATCTCCCTCAATCTGGGGCTCCACGCAAAATCTCACCCTGTGGGGTCAAAATGATCACAAGAACGGTGAGCAAAAATCCCAGAACCCCGCGGGGGGACCTAGTGAATGAACTGCAGAGAGCTGAGACCAATGTAACAAAGCCTACCATCAGTAACACACTACGCCGATAGGGACTCAGATCCTGCAGTGCCAAACGGGTCCCACTGCTTAAGCCAGTACATGTCCGGGCCCGTCTGAGGTTTGCTAGAGAGCATTTGGATGATCCAGAAGAGTATTGGGAGAATGTCCTATGGTCTGATGAAACCAAAGTGGAACTGTTTGGTAGAAACACAACTTGTCGTGTTTGGAGGAAAAAGAATACTGAGTTGCATCCATCAAACACCATAGCTACTGTAAAGCATGGGGGTGGAAACATCATGCTTTGGGGCTGTTTCTCTGCAAAGGGGCCAGGACGACTGATCCGGGTACATGAAAGAATGAATGGGGCCATGTATCGTGAGATTTTGAGTGCAAACCTCCTTCCATCAGCAAGGGCATTGAAGATGAAACGTGGCTGCTGGGTCTTTCAACATGACAATGATCCAAAGCACACCGCCAGGGCAATGAAGGAGTGGCTTCGTAAGAAGCATTTCAAGGTCCTGGAGTGGCCTAGCCAGTCTCCAGATCTCAACCCTATAGAAAACCTTTGGAGGGAGTTGAAAGTCCGTGTTGCCAAGCGACAGCCCCAAAACATCACTGCTCTAGAGGAGATCTGCACGGAGGAATGGGCCACCATACCAACAACAGTGTGTGCCAACCTTGTGAAAACTTACAGAAAACGTTTGACCTCTGTCATTACCAACAAAGGAAATATAACAAAGGATTGAGAGGAAATTTTGTTACTGACCAAATACTTATTTTCCACCATAAGTTGCAAATAAATTCTTACAAACTCAGACAGATGTGATTTTCTGGATTTGTTTTCTCATTTTGTCTCTCATAGTTGAGGTCTCCATATGGTGTCAATTACAGACGCCTCTTATCTTTTTAAGTGGTGGAACTTGTACTATTGGTGACTGACTAAATTCTTTTTTTCCCCACTGTGTGTATGTGTATATATGTGTATGTGTATATATACACTCACCGGCCACTTTATTAGGTACACCATGCTAGTAACGGGTTGGATCCCCTTTTGCCTTCAGAACTGCCTCAATTCTTGGTGGCATAGATACAACAAGGTGCTGGAAGCTTCCTCAGAGATTTTGGTCCATATTGACATGATGGCATCACACAGTTGCCGCAGATTTGTCGGCTGCGCATCCATGATGCCAATCTCCCGTTCCACCACATCCCAAGGATGCTCTATTGGACTGAGATCTGGTGACTGTGGAGGCCATTTGAGTACAGTGAACTCATTGTCATGTTCAAGAAACCAGTCTGAGATGATTCTAGCTTTATGACATGGCGCATTATCCTGCTGAAAGTCGCCATCAGATGTTGGGTACATTGTGGTCATAAAGGGATGGACATGGTCAGCAACAATACTCAGGTAGGCTGTGGCGTTGCAACGATGCTCAATTGGTACCAAGGGGCCCAAAGAGTGCCAAGAAAATATTCCCCACACCATGACACCACCACCACCAGCCTGAACCGTTGATACAAGGCAGGATGGATCCATGCTTTCATGTTGTTGACGCCAAATTCTGACCCTACCATCCGAATGTCGCAGCAGAAATCGAGACTCATCAGACCAGGCAACGTTTTTCCAATCTTCTACTGTCTGTTTCCTGTTCTTAGCTGAGCGGAGTGGCACCCGGTGTGGTCTTCTGCTGCTGTAGCCCATCTGCCTCAAAGTTGGCTGTACTGTGCGTTCAGAGATGCTCTTCTGCCTACCTTGGCTGTAACGGTTGGCTATTTAAATCACTGTTGCCTTTCTATCAGCTGGAACCAGTCTGCCCATTCTCCTCGGACCATTCTCTGTAAACCCTAGAGATGGTTGTGCGTGAAAATCCCAGTAGATCAGCAGTTTCTGAAATACTCAGACCAGCCCTTCTGGCACCAACAACCATGCCACATTCAAAGGCACTCAAATCACCTTTCTTCCCCATACTGATGCTCAGTTTGAACTGCAGGAGATTGTCTTGACCATGTCTACTTGCCTAAATGCACGGAGTTGCCGCCATGTGATTGGCTGATTAGAAATTAAGTGGTAACGTGCAGTTGGACAGGTGTACCTAATAAAGTGGCCGGTGAGTGTATATATATATACTGTGTTTACAGGAGAGGCTGATATATATACTGTGTATACAAGAGAGGCTGATATATATATACTGTGTATACAAGAGAGGCTGATATATATACTGTATTCAGGAGAGGCTGATATATATACTGTGTATACAGGAGAGGCTGATATATATACCGTGTATACAGGAGAGGCTGATATATATATATATATATATATATATATATACACTGTGTATACAGGAGAGGCTGATATATATATACTGTGTATACAGGAGAGGCTGATAAATATATATATATATATATATATATATATATATATACTGTGTATACAGGAGAGGCTGATAGATAGAGATATATATATATATATATATATATATATATATATATACTGTGTATACAGGAGAGGCTGATAAATATATATATACTGTGTATACAGGAGGGGCGGTTGGTGGGTCGGAGGGCTCTGCTCTCTCCATTAGCTGGGGATGACTGGAGATAAATTAGGGAGGGGGGGGGTCGGGGGGCTCTGCTCTCTCCATTAGCTGGGGATGACTGGAGATGAATTAGGGAGGGGGGGGGGGGTCGGGGGGCTCTGCTCTCTCCATCAGCCGGGGATGACTCAAGATGAATTGGGGGAGTCGGGGGCTCTGCTCTCTCCATTAGCCGGGATGACTGGAGATGAATGGGGGGGGGGGGGGGGGGTCGGGGGCTCTGCTCTCTCCATTAGCCGGGATGACTGGAGATGAATGGGGAGGGGGGGGGATGGGTGTCGGGGGGTTCTGCTCTCTCCATCAGCCGGGGATGACTCAAGATGAAATTGGGGGGGGGGGATGGGTGTCGGGGGGCTCTGCTCTCTCCATCAGCCGGGGATGACTCAATAAGAATTGGGGGGGGGGGCAGCCTGGATGTTGGGGGGTCAGGGGCTCTGTATCCATCAGCCGGGATGACTGGAGATGAATGGGAGGGGGGCAGCCCGGGGTTGAGGGGTCAGGGGCTCTGTATCCATCAGCCGGGATGACTGGAGATAAATGAGGGGGGGGGCAGCCCGGGGTTGGGGGGGTCGGGGGCTCTGCTCTCTCCATCAGACGGGGATGACGGGAGATGAATGAAGGGGGGGGGGCAGCCTGGGGTTGGGGGGGGGGTCGGGGGCTCTGCTCTCTCCATCAGCCGGGGATAACTGGAGATGAATGAAGGGGGAGGCAGCCCGGGGTTGGGGGGGTCGGGGGCTCTGCTCTCTCCATCAGCCGGGGAAAACTGGAGATGAATGGAGGGGGGGGGGCAGCCCGGGGTTGGGGGGGGGGTCGGGGGCTCTGCTCTCTCCATCAGCCGGGGATAACTGGAGATGAATGAAGGGGGAGGCAGCCCGGGGTTGGGGGGGGTCGGGGGCTCGGCTCTCTCCATCAGCCGGGGAAAACTGGAGATGAATGGAGGGGGGGGGGGGCAGCCCGGGGTTGGGGGGGTCGGGGGCTCTACTCTCTCCATCAGCCGGGGATGACTGGAGATGAATGAAGGGGGGGCAGCCCGGGGTTAGGGGGGGGTCGGGGGCTCTGCTCTCTCCATTAGCCGGGGATGACTGGAGATGAATGAAGGGGGGGGCAGCCCGGGGTTGGGGGGGGTCGGGGGCTCTGCTCTCTCCATCAGTTGGGATGACTGGAGATAATTGGGGGGGCAGCCCGGGGTTGGGGGGGGGGGTCGGAGGCTCTGTATCCATCAGCCGGGATGACTGGATATGAATGGGGGGGGGACAGCCTGGGGGTCGGGGGCTCTGCTCTCTCCATCAGTTGGGATGACTGGAGATGAATGGGGGGGGGGCAGCCGGGGGGTCGGGGGCTCTGTATCCATCAGCCGGGATGACTGGAGATGAATGGGGGGGGGGGCAGCCCGGGGTTGGGGGGATCGGGGGCTCTGTATCCATCAGTTAGGATGACTGGAGATGAATGGGGGGGGGCAGCCTGGGGTCGGGGGCTCTGTATCCATCAGCTGGGATGACTGGAGATGAATGGAGGGGGGGGCAGCCCGGGGTTTGGGGGGTCGGGGGCTCTGTATCCATCAGCCGGGATGACTGGAGATGAATGGGGGGGGCAGCCTGGGGGTCGGGGGCTCTGTATCCATCAGCCGGGATGACTGGAGATGAATGGGGGGGGGGGCAGCCTGGGGGTTGGGGGCTCTGTATCCATCAGCCGGGAGGACTGGAGATGAATGGGGGGGCAGCCTGGGGTCGGGGGCTCCATATCCATCAGCCGGGAGGACTGGAGATGAATGGGGGGCTGTACGTGACATTTCTGCTGTCGGTGAGTCACGTGCTGCGGCCATTGATGCTGTGAATGAGTCGGAGTGTAATGGCCGGGGCTCCCGCCGCTCTTTGTTCCTTCCCTCCTGCCGCTCGCTCTGATTACAGTCTGCTCCGCCTGACTCACTACGAGCGTGCTGAATCCGCGCCCCCATTGTTACGGGGGATGGGGGCGGCCATCGCTCACTTACGTCTTCTCGTATATGAATAATAATATTTCTGATCTCGCTTTACTGCATCCATTGTAATTTCCCTCCTTCATCTGCTGAAGTATTAACCCTTTATAAAGCTGGCAGCACTACAACTCCCATCGGAGCCCATGTACTACTACAGTAGCGTGTGCTTCCTCCTCCAGGGTTAAGGGTCACACACCCCTTACCCAGCGACGCTGACCCCTTTAGGCTGTGGCTGGCATTACACTTGTCATTTTTGGTTTTCTCAATGTTTTTTCTTACGTACCGTTTATGGTACTCATTGTGTGACATCACGTTGTTCCCGTCCCTGCCGGCGTCCATTAGCGCCTGTTTTGCCGCCATCCCCTCGGCAGGCTTGTGTTACACACCGGTGACCTTGTCGGGGTGACTGTGGTCTCTGGTCCTGTGATGTATCAGCAGGGTTACTAAATATACCTCCCCGGCCAGATTAACCCTTCACATCCCTCTCTCTTGTGTCTTCACTGGCTTTTAGGAGGTGCACCCAGCTTTCCCAGACTCCTGAATGGCAGTTCCCTTCACATACATTGTTGGTTGTCACCCAGCTTTCCCAGAATCAGATAATTTACTCTTCTTCCTCATCTAATATCCTACTGTGACTCCGTTTCTACCACAAAACTACAACTCCCAGCCAAAGGCTGTCTGGGCATGCTGGGAGTTGTAGTTTTGCTGCAGCTGAAAAGTGTCCGATAAAACGGCGTCCATCTTACATCTTGACCTGACAGTAAAATATTGATCACAGAGACTGCTTTTACCTCATTCGTCACATGACAGGAAGTACATTGTAAAATATTCATGATCAAAATGGCGACAGAGGGTAAACTCAGGGTCACATCAGTATGATATACGATATATGGCGACGGAGGTCTATAGGGACTCCAGCATGAAAGGCAAAAAACCAAGGGGGAGGAGCCAGCCAATCAGATCACAGCTCTCCGTCTCTGACCTGCAGTGGGAAAACGTAAGCTGGAAGCTGATTGGTTGCTAGCGCCAACCAGGACGTGGTAACTCTCAGGCCACATGGAGCCATTTATAAGTGCCAATCTATAATAATGGCCTCCTTGACCTGTCAGTCTATGAAATCCATTGTGTCATCTCTTCTTAGCTCAGATCTGATCCTATGTCAGGGCCTGAGGCTGCACTACTGAGACTCGAATGCCTGTCAGGTGCAGCGTTGTCATGGAGACCGTGGGGGAGATTTATCAATCATTCTTACAGTACGAAGGTCCTTTGTTGCCCATAGCAACCAGTCACAGCTCAGATTTCATATATATCCCTACATACTTGTCACAGTGTCCGCACATGTGACAAGGATGTAGATATTAATGTAGATGGTGATGTATGGAGTCACAGTGTCCGCACATATACACACAGGATGTAGATATTAATGTAGATGGTGATGTATGGAGTCACAGTGTCCGCACATATACACACAGGATGTAGATACTGATGTGGATGGTGATGTATGGAGTTACCTCGTACACACATATACACACAGGATGTAGGTACTGATGTGGATGGTGATGTATGGAGTCACCTCGTACACACATATACACACAGGATGTAGGTACTGATGTGGATGGTGATGTATGGAGTCACCTCGTACACACATATACACACAGGATGTAGATATTAATGTGGATGGTGATGTATGGAGTCACAGTGTCCGCACATATACACACAGGATGTAGATACTGATGTGGATGGTGATGTATGGAGTCACAGTGTCCGCACATATACACACAGGATGTAGATACTGATGTGGATGGTGATGTATGGAGTCACAGTGTCCGTACATATACACACAGGATGTAGATACTGATGTGGATGGTGATGTATGGAGTCACAGTGTCCGCACATATACACACAGGATGTAGATACTGATGTGGATGGTGATGTATGGAGTCACAGTGTCCGCACATATACACACAGGATGTAGATACTGATGTGGATGGTGATGTATGGAGTCACCCCGTACACACATATACACACAGGATTTGGATACTGATGTGGATGGTGATGTATGGAGTCACAGTGTCCGCACATATACACACAGGATGTAGATACTGATGTGGATGGTGATGTATGGAGTCACAGTGTCCGCACATATACACACAGGATGTAGATACTGATGTGGATGGTGATGTATGGAGTCACAGTGTCCGCACATATATACACAGGATGTAGATACTGATGTGGATGGTGATGTATGGAGTCACAGTGTCCGCACATACACACAGGATGTAGATACTGATGTGGATGGTGATGTATGGAGTCACAGTGTCCGCACATATACACACAGGATGTAGATACTGATGTGGATGGTGATGTATGGAGTCACCCCGTACACACATATACACACAGGATGTGGATACTGATGTGGATGGTGATGTATGGAGTCACAGTGTCCGCACATATACACACAGGATGTAGATACTGATGTGGATGGTGTCACCTCATACACACATATACAAACAGGATGTAGATATTATAGTATAATATATTGGTGCAGCTCACAATTATCGCTGTATAGGTCGAGGTTAAACTAAAAAATGCCCTTACCTAGAAAGGAGCGAGTGAGGAAATCGGAAGTACATAAAGTTTTTTTAGTCCTCTAAACCACAACAGTCCTATCTTACCAGTTGAAATGGTTACCTGTACAGGTCGTAATCATATACTAATCTGGCCAAGATTTGGACAGTAATAAATTAATTTAATATAATCATAAATAGCGCATGATATAAATATTCATCAACAGAAGATAAAAACATATATACGCATTCCTATAGTTATCAAAAATGAGGATAAATACATGAAACATTAAATAAATGCACATAAAGGTTCAATACACAGATAAATAAATAAATAGAAATAAAAAATAAAAATAAAAAATATAAACAATAGAAAAATGAGTCAAAAAAAAAAAAAAAAAAGGTCTCTTTAAATTGAGCGGTACCGCTGGGTGCCGGCCGGTTGCGAAGTAATATTGCTTATACCTTTAATTGTAAGCTACTAATTCCACTCTAGTTGCAGTTCAGTTTAGAGGGTGGTCTTGGACTTGTAGTCCTTCCAGGTACATATCAAGACTCGGACTGATAGTCTTTTTTAACGTGTTTTACAGACACCCTTTTAGACTAATAGTCCTCCCGAGTCATCAAAGTATGGTCTGCTTTGTTAGATCAGTAATGATATTTTACGCAAACAATGATATCAGACACAAACTTATGGCGTTTGTAGCGCCTCTCACCCGTCCCGAGGTGGCTGGTGGTATCGCTTCTTCCCTCTCTGCTATCAGCTCGCAACGGCCGAATGAGGTTTGCGGCTAGTGTAGCGATCCCGCAGCGCGTCCTCGTGGTTCTGAGGATACCTTCGCGCGCGATGGTACAGCCTCGATCTCGTCACAGATGACTCCGTCCGGGACAGGGTGGTAAAGATGGTTGTGGTATTCCAAATGGCAAGTGTCCAGATGGTACAATACAATCGGGGGGCCCCCCAGAGGGACAATGGGTCAAGAGTAGGTCCCAAAAAAAGGGAAAAGAAAAGAAAAATAAAAAATAATAATAAAAAAAAAAAAAAAAAATGAGGAAAAAATAATGTTCGGTTTAAAATCACAATAACTAATCTGATGTAGCATTAGTCTGTATAATTGCCATACGCGTTTCAAGGTTCTCAATGTTTAACCTCTTCGTCAGTGGCGATGATGTAGATATGATGTAGATATTGATGTGGATGGTGATGTATGGAGTCACAGTGTCCGCACATATACACACAGGATGTAGATACTGATGTGGATGGTGTTGCATGGAGTCACCTCGTACACACATATACACACAGGATGTAGATATTGATGTGGATGGTGATGTATGGAGTCACAGTGTCCGCACATATACACACAGGATGTAGATACTGATGTGGATGGTGATGTGTGGAGTCACCTCGTACACACATATACACACAGGATGTAGGTACTGATGTGGATGGTGATGTATGGAGTCACAGTGTCCGCACATACACACAGGATGTAGGTACTGATGTGGATGGTGATGTATGGAGTCACAGTGTCCGCACATACACACAGGATGTAGGTACTGATGTGGATGGTGATGTATGGAGTCACAGTGTCCGCACATACACACAGGATGTAGATACTGATGTGGATGGTGATGTGTGGAGTCACCTCGTACACACATATACACACAGGATGTAGATATTGATGTGGATGGTGATGTGTGGAGTCACAGTGGCTGCACATATACACACAGGATGTAGATGCTGATGTGGATGGTCATGTATGGTCACCTCGTACACACATATACACACAGGATGTAGATGCTGATGTGGATGGTCATGTATGGTCACCTCGTACACACACATATACACAGAGGATGTAGATACTAATGTGGATGGTGATGTATGGAGTCACAGTGTCCGCACATATACACACAGGATATAGATGCTGATGTGGATGGTGATGTATGGAGTCACCCCGTACACACATATACACACAGGATGTAGATAGTGATGTGGATGGTGATGTGTGGAGTCACCCCGTACACACATATACACACAGGATGTAGATACTGATGTGGATGGTGATGTATGGAGTCACCTCGTACACACATATACACACAGGATGTAGATATTGATGTGGATGGTGATGTGTGGAGTCACAGTGGCTACACATATACACAGAGGATGTAGATACTAATGTGGATGGTGATGTATGGAGTCACAGTGTCCGCACATATACACACAGGATATAGATGCTGATGTGGATGGTGATGTATGGAGTCACCCCGTACACACATATACACACAGGATGTAGATAGTGATGTGGATGGTGATGTGTGGAGTCACCTCGTACACACATATACACACAGGATGTAGATGCTGATGTGGATGGTCATGTATGGTCACCTCGTACACACACATATACACAGAGGATGTAGATACTAATGTGGATGGTGATGTATGGAGTCACAGTGTCCGCACATATACACACAGGATATAGATGCTGATGTGGATGGTGATGTATGGAGTCACAGTGTCCGCACATATACACACAGGATATAGATGCTGATGTGGATGGTGATGTATGGAGTCACAGTGTCCGCACATATACACACAGGATGTAGATACTGATGTGGATGGTGATGTATGGTCACCTCGTACACACATATACACACAGGATGTAGATACTGATGTGGATGGTGATGTATGGAGTCACTGTGCGTTTGTATATGTTGTGCTCAGTGTCTGCTCGGAGGACCAGTGACAGTGAGGCTGGGGCTATATAATGATATATTGCAGGTGGCATCGGGACTCCATACACTTGCTTTCGCTGTGATGCTTAGAGGGTGTGGAGCAGCAGTCTTGGTCACCTTGTAACCCTCACATAAATGGGTGTACATGAATGTTTGTGTAACGCTGTGACAGTGGAGACTCCCTCCTGATTTTCTCCCTCTCTCTCATAGGCTAAAGACAGCGATGACGATGAGGAGATCGTACACGTGGACCGGGACCACTTTATGGATGAGTTCTTCGAGCAGGTGAGATCGGGTTGTGGTATCCATTATGTTTTTTGGGGATCATACATCACACGCCGTCAATATGGTGCCATTAAATGACAGTTGTCCAGTAATAATGGCCGCCATTTTCACAGTGCGCGATCGTAACCTAAATCCGCCTCGAAAACCGCACCAGTTACAGGACTTTATAGGAAGGGGCAGTTTCCTCCTAATTTTGTGTTAATCGGTGGACCCCCTCCCTGTCCCCCCCATATATAGATCATTCCTCCTTCTCTCCGCAGGTGGAGGAGATCCGGGGATGCATCGAGAAGCTCTCAGAGGATGTGGAACAAGTGAAGAAACAGCATAGCGCCATCCTGGCAGCACCCAACCCTGATGAGAGTAAGTGGCTGGGAGCTTATACCGATACCTTATCATTTTGTCATGCCCCTATGGCAACACTTCCTGTCACTCCAGTGTTGTCTAATTTACCTACCTGGGCTAGAATAACAAACACTGGATTCTGTTGATGAATGTCCGTGTCCCTATGATAATACCAGGATAAGATGTGTTGTCATAGAGACAAGAGGAGAGGGGCTCAGGCCAGTGATCCGTTCTGGGTGGGAAGCGGCATCTGCTGCACCCGCCGCCCCTCCTGGCGCCCCCTAGGCTGATGATTGCCCTCTGTCTACTTGCTACTATCTCTCTCTTGTCCTCCCAGTTTGTTACAATGTATCAGTGCATATCAGTGCATAACATTCATCATAGAATCGTCTAGACTGGATTTATAGTAACAGGCCCTGAGTGATTTATTGTATTCAGTCTGTACTTCTAGAAGAAAACAAAAGCCTTTCCATTCATTAACAATAAGCAGAAATTACTAGGAACTGGAGGTAGTCTGCCCCCTAGTAGGCACACTGTGGTATTACACTATACGTGAGGCGTCACCTTCCTTCTTTGTCTCCATTCTCTAGAAACCAAGCAAGAGCTGGAGGATCTCACAGCCGACATCAAGAAAACGGCCAACAAAGTGCGCTCCAAGTTGAAAGGTTGGTGACGTTCTAGAGAACTCTCCATCCGCACTTGTAGTGTCCCGTGTCTGACCTGATCTCCCTCCCTCCTTACAGCCATCGAGCAGAGCATCGAGCAGGAAGAGGGACTGAACCGCTCCTCAGCCGACCTGCGGATCCGGAAAACACAGGTGGGGACCCTGAGGAGGAGCAGCATGCTGGGGCCAGACTGTCCCTTTAAATGGGTGCTGTCATTTAAATAAAGCTTTTAATTTGTCGCAGAGGCAAGGCAAAAGTTTTGATTTGACGGGAGTGGGAGTGTTCAGACCGGTCGGTAGATAGAGCTGGGTGAAGTGCCTGCTAGGTGTGTTCTCTCCTCACTGTACAATGAGAATAATACAGCTCTATGCAGCCATAAACAGTGATCAGGGAAAGAAGCGCTCAGCTCTGTGCTTCACTCACCACCCACTCTCGACAGCAGTACACTCAGACCCCTACCGATCAAAACTTCGGATTTGTCTTTATTACATGTCAAACATTTTTAAAGGGGTATTTCTCAAAAAAAAAAAAAGAAATCTTTCAAATCACGTGCCAGAGATTTAAAATTTACTTCTATTAAAAAATCTCCAGTCTTCCCATACTTATCAGCTGCTGTATATGCCACAGGAAGTGGTGTATGCTTTCCAGTCTGACACAGTGCTCTCTGCTGCCACCTCTGTCCATGTCAGGAACTGTCCAGAGCAGGAGCAAATCCACATAGAAAACCTCTTTACTGTTGGCACTAAAGTCAGTGCTTATAGATTTTCTCTTTTGTAATATGTTCTTAAAAAACCTAATAAAAACATTGAACCAGAAAACCTCTCCTGCTCTGGACAGTTCCGGACATGGACAGAGGTGGCAGCAGATAGCACTGTCAGACTGGAGAGAATACATCACTTCCTGCAGGGCATACATTACAATGGGAAGACTGGAAATTTTTAAATAGAAGTAAATTACAAATCTATATAACTTTCTGTCACCAGTTGATTTGAAAGAAAAATATTTTTTGGTGAACTACCCCTTTAAATGGACAGATCCACTTTAAGCTGAACCTTTTCTCATACCTGTTTATACTGCCATTCAGTACTATAATACCCAATTAATACAGTATATCAAGGAGTATATGTGGTTCCCTAATACATAGGAACTGCACATAAGGTATCATCCTGCCATATGGTGCAAGCTCCGAGATATTCACTCCATGGTGCCCTCATATATGGCCGTGAACGGGACCGGATCAGGTACGTGGAGGCTTGTCAGGCTGGGTTCACATTGCGTTTATACCGCACGGTCAGCACGTATGTTGGGAGAGCTCCCTGCATACCCCTCATCATGTCCATAGGCTTCCATTGCCAGGTGGAGGCTAAAGAGTCAGAATCACCTCTTGTTTCAATCAGGTTTTTATATTTAACAATATTAGAGTACTATCTTTAATGTGAAGCTGAGACTTCGGCCGATTATCGCTCCGTGGAATAGAGAGAACGGTTAGCCGATGATCGTGTCATCGGCTGATTGTTCATTTAGGTTCAAACCTAAAATCATTGGTCGTTGGTCGCCACCCTCGCATCGCTACGTGGAATAGCGGGCGCGGTGGGCGACCGCCGATTTTACAAACATCATACATTACCTGTCCAGGCTGCAGGTCTTCTCCTTTTCCCGTTCCTGCGCGGCAGCATCGGCTTCGGCTTCAGAAGAAGACCTGCGCCTGGACAGGTAATGTATGAAACAAGGGCTGCAAGGACATCGGTAACGATGTCCCTGCAGCCCTCGCTAACTATTGTCGGGCCGTGGAATAGGCCCAGTAAACGAGCGCCGATCTAGCAGATCGGCGCTCATTTACATTGTTGATCGGGCCCTGCTTGGCCCGTGGAATAGGACCCCTGGAAAAAGATTCTGTTCTGTCTGTGATGATAGAGGAGACTGCAGGAAAGTGATCTGTACGGCATTACAGCATCAGGTGACACTAACAGATAGGGCAAACAGTAGAAGCTCAGCCTCCTGCTCTCTGTGTAATGGGGTCACAGAGCATTCTTAGTAACATGTTCTATAGAAAGAATAGGGAGATGTTCGTTGTGTCTCTGTCCATGAGGCTTGCCATAAAGCATATCTCTAAATGCTGTTTAAATGCAGCAAGATGGCCACCACCAAAGTAATAATTAAAAAAAAATAACAATTGGAAAATGGCGACAAATTAGTAAAAAAAAAAAAAATGTTTCAGTCTCCAGATGGCTGTCAGTAGTACCACCACTCTACAGGTGTTGTCGGCTAGCTGTCAGTAGCACCACAACTCTGCAGGTGTCAGCTAGCTGTCAGTAGTACCGGCACTCTGCAGGTGTCGGCTAGCTGTCAGTAGTACCGACACTTTGCAGGTGTCGGCTAGCTGTCAGTAGTACTGCCACTCTACAGGTGTCGTCAGCTAGCTGTCAGAAGTACTGCCACTCTGCAGGTGTCGTCGGCTAGCTGTCAGTAGTACGACTACACTGCAGGTGTCGGCTAGCATTCAGCCATACCACCACTCTGCAGGTGTCTGCTAGCTGTCAGAGTAGTGGCACCACTCTACAGGTGTGGTCGGCTAGCTGTCAATAAAACCACCACTCTGCAGGTGTCGTCAGCCAGCTGTTAGTAATACCACCACTCTGCAGATGTCGGCTAGCTTCAGTAGTACCACCACTCTGCAGATGTCGGCTAGCTTCAGAAGTACCACCACTCTGCAGAAGTCTGCTAGCTGTCAGTAGTACCACCACTCTGCAGAAGTCTGCTAGCTGTCAGTAGTACCACCACTCTGCAGGTGTTGTTGGCTAGCAGTCAGCAGTACAACCACTCTGCAGGTGTTGGCTAGCTGTCCGTAGCACTATGCAGGGAGCTCAGGAGTTGGAGAAGTCTAACTACAGAGGGGAACTACTTAATTTTCCGTACTGTCCGCATCAGATGGAGCTTCATCATCAGAGCTTCCCAGGGCTTCTCCTTTCTGGGGGCAGTATATCCTAATGTACTCCTATACCCAGAGGTATTCATCAGGAGTCCTCCCAACATATAGCATCATCGGAAGGCTTTAACACATTGTGAACCCAACCCTACTATAGTTAGATAAGAGCCATACATTATTTTTAGACCATTGTACGGCAGACTGTGGGATCCGTGCTGTATTCCTCGTCCTGTTTTTTCCTCCAGTCCCCACGTGTTTCTCTTATTTGTCACGTCTCTCTCTCAGTCTTTCGGCTCACACTCTCTCCTGTCTCCTCCACAGCATTCCACTCTGTCCCGTAAATTTGTGGAAGTGATGACAGAATACAACGCAACGCAATCTAAGTACAGAGACCGCTGCAAGGACCGTATCCAGAGACAGCTGGAGATCAGTGCGTATTCTGGAGGAGATGGGGGGGGCATACATTGGTAGGGAAGACTTGTTGTGGGAGAAATATACTGACTCTCTTCTTTCTCCTGGCAGCTGGAAGGACCACAACCAACGAGGAGCTGGAAGACATGCTGGAGAGCGGGAAGCTGGCCATATTCACAGATGATGTGTGTAATGGGGCCGGGGAGGCAGGACCGTGCCATGGAAGTGTATATGCAGCATGAAAAAAGTTTATGAGTAGACATGAGCAAAATTAGAGTAAATTTTGGTTTGTAGGAAACCAAATTCTCTTAATTTGATTACCGGTGGCTAAAAGGTTGGATGCCGCCGTAAGGCTGCCTGGAAACCATGGTTACTGCAATAGGCCATAGGCTGTATCCATGTTTTCCAGGACTCTAGCGCTGCATCCAACTTCTTCGGCCACTGGTAACCAAATGCAGAGGGTTCAGGTGAACTCAAATTTACTCCAAGTTTGCTTATCTCTATTTATGAACCCTTCAAGACTGTCTGAAATAACCAATTTAGTAGATAATGGCCAGGCTAGGGTCCTAGAGCATATACCACCTATAAATCTCCACATCTAAAATAAGAGCATAGATCAGCGTAAGGTCCACCTCCAGGCCTGACAATCGTCAACTTCTTCTCCCTACAGATCAAGATGGACTCTCAGATGACCAAACAAGCTCTGAACGAGATCGAGACGAGACACAATGAGATCATCAAGTTGGAGACCAGCATTCGGGAGCTGCATGACATGTTTGTAGACATGGCTATGCTGGTGGAGAGTCAGGTGAGTGGAGGGACACAGCCTAAGCCTGTAGAGCATGATGGACTCTAAGTGACCTGCTGGTGTTTCTGATTCCCAGGGAGAGATGATAGATCGCATCGAGTATAATGTGGAACACTCGGTAGACTATGTGGAACGAGCAGTGTCCGATACCAAGAAAGCTGTGAAATATCAGAGCAAAGCACGAAGGGTGAGTAGTCGAGTCGACCTGTAGAGACGAACTAGACTGGTAGAGGACCCCACCTACATAGTACGGACCCTCATA
The DNA here is from genome assembly GCF_027789765.1 of Dendropsophus ebraccatus. Classification (NCBI taxonomy): domain Eukaryota; kingdom Metazoa; phylum Chordata; class Amphibia; order Anura; family Hylidae; genus Dendropsophus; species Dendropsophus ebraccatus. The sequence continues at coordinate 114,307,614 of NC_091462.1, forward strand.
TGTTATATACAGGGCGGACAGACACAAGGTGGACTGAGATAATATTACACGTCTGCATTGTCTGTCTCTGTCCTTATAACACTGCTGACAATTTCTTCTCTCTGTTCTCTCCTTTTATCATCTTTCATGTCTTTCCTCGCTGTCTCCCCTGCCTCTCCATTTACTGTCTCCTTACCCTTACTTTACATGTAACCCCGACCTATCACTTTCCTTTTCTCACTTGTGTTCTGCCTCCTTTGACTCACCCATTACCCTCTTTTTGCTCCTCTTTCCCCATTGTCTTCCCTCTTTTCCTTTCATTGATATATCCCTTACCCTGCCTTCTCTTCCACTTTCTATTCCTGGATCTGTCCCTACTTGTTCCCTTACCCCCCATATTCCTTTATCTCCCCTTATACCTTTTCCTTACTTGTTTCCCTCTTTCTTATGCGCTGATTTTTTGCCCTTTTCCTCCCATTGCCGACTGTCTTTTTTTGACCATCTCCATTTCCCACCCTCCTCCTCTCCCTTTTACCTTCCTCTGTTTTCCTCTTCCTTTCCTTCTATCCTCCCGGCCGCTCTTCACCTTCCGTCTCCCACCCTCTCCTCTGCTTCTGATGGCGGCGTTGGGTATGTAGAAGAAGATCATGATTATAATCTGTTGTGTGGTGCTGGGTGTCGTTCTCGCCTCCTCTATCGGGGGAACTTTGGGATTCTGAAATAAAAAAAACAAATGCACAAAGCAGAGTAAAAGGAAAGATAAAGAAAATAGCGAATTACAAAAAAGTAACAAAAAATCAAAAAGAGATACAATATTACGTACACAACAAGTATTGGAATTTACGCACAGATCAGGAAGCTGTGAGTGCGGCCGCCCATTTTCGCCTCTGTGGGTTTCACTCAGGAGTTAGGTTACCATCAGCTAATTCAGTCTTACAGGGGCCCGTATTCTGGAGTCACTCTACCCCTCAGCAGTGTTAACTGACGCCAACCTAAAGCCAAACCATCACCTGTCACCCACAGGAGCTGGGGGCGAAAAAAGGGCCAAAAATTCTCAATTTTATTTTCTTCCTCTGTGTCTGTTTCCCGTTTTTTGTTTTTTATTTTTTTTGGTCATTTTTATTCTTTGTTATCCCGTCTGTCAAAAGAAACAGAAAAAAAGTACTTGTATTTGACGTTGCTGGAACTTTCCACGGGGACCCCTGAACGTGTGGAGTGGACAGAGGGTCCTACCTGGCGCTTCGAATTGTCCTTTTCTCTTGACTGGTGGCTGAGTGTGTTTGTCTTTCTTGTGTGTGCGGTCTAATCTCTTCCGTCTTATCGATCAGGTGGTGATGTGAGTGTGGGGGTTGGGTGGGGGCATGTGAGCTGCGAGTTGTGCCTCCATCTTGGGTGTCCTCTAGTTGGTGGTCGCTGGCGAGATAGTACGTGAATAGCATGCTGACGTTACACCGTGTGGCTGAGCTCCGTATAAACTGTGTGTACTTGTGTATTCCGCAGCTGTAGCAATAGGCAGGGGAAGCATTGCTGCATCTTCTCTCCTCATTGAGACGAGGAGGTCTGCTGCTCGTCCTTCATTAGTATCCAAATCATCCGCGTTTTCTCATCTCTTGTCCTCGACGTGGGTAATCCTCCCATCCACACGCGCAATCGCAGATCATCCTTCTCTGGGATCTCCATGTAACGTCCGTCCCGGCAGCAGCCAGCCGTGTATATTAGAATGGCTTTGACTGCTTCCCCTATATACTTGTATATTTCCCTAGCGCCTCTATATAATAACCCTCTTTTTAGGATTTCCCAGTTTGCTCCTCCATAAATCAGTATTTGGAGCCATCCCATACAGATGAAGGAAGACATTTTCAATTCCTGGGAACTTACAGAATAGTTGACAGGAGCATGGGCAGCCTCTGATACCACAAAGTCCGTGCAAGTATACAGATACAAAGGCAACGGCACCAACGCTGCTCTACAGGAAAGCTTCCGATCCCCGAGAGATCTAACATTAAATATGCAAGAAACAATCGTCTCCGATCTCCGCACAATCCAATCCCTTGTTCTTTTTCCTTTAGTCATCCTAATTAAAACCAAAGTTCGTTCCCACTTTCACCGTTTTCAGCGATATATCCTCCCAACTGACCCTCCACTAGTGCATTTTTTTATGCCCGCCCTGTGAGCAATGACAACAGAACAGGCAACACGAGTGCGTGTAAGATACTCATCCCGTCATACAGCAATAAAGTACTCTGACCTCACAGCCGTTCTGTCCGGGGCATCTGAAATGGTGGTGTCCAAAAGATGGTCGTGGAGCGTTGGTCAGGGCTCAAGTGACGTGTATTTTTTTTTTTATAGCTTTTATTATTTTTTTAATGTACCACCATGCAAAAGATGTGACGCATGGTGTGCACACAGACGTAGCATAGGTGCGCATCCATCACCTGTGTTGGGATTAGCACAGAGATGGAGGGGGCTAGAGTGAGCAAGATCTATTTTACGGGGTGCACATCCTAGTCACCTATCGTTTCCCCGTTCCCTGCCACATGTGGTACAAATTTATTGCAGCGATTACAATAAAATGTCAGCAGCACACGCGGCCCCTCTGCGCTTTCCCTTCCGTTCTGTCTGTTCGTCTCTCCGTTGCCTTTGCATGATTTGAGCCCGTCTCTTGTGAATATTACAAGTCATTTTTGTCCCGACTATAAACACAAAAAAAGTTAAAAAAAGGAACTTTTTACCAGGAGGAAAGGAGAAAGGGACAGGCAAGCCTCTCGTGTGCATGCAAAACCAACAGCTCCGACCAAGAACTCAACCGGGGCGGCCATTTTGAACTCATAAAAATTTTGCCAACAAACCTCAGTGTGTGGTGTTTGGAGCGTGGCGTCTCAAATGTAGTTAGACAATAGTTTTTCTTTTCTTTATACCCACTAGAGGTTAGCCAGCCATCCGCCGCCCACCAGTCCGCGTCAGCCATAGCTTAGGTCACAAATTAAAAATGGCTGCCCCAGCAGAGAAGGAGGGTTACTTTACTGTATCTATGCAGATTTCATTGTTTTTGAGGTGGGTTTTTTTTTTTTCTTTTTTTTACACACCACAGTGGCACGTGGTCCGTCCTGCCTTCAGCTTTAATATTGAATTATTTCATATAAATAAATATATAGAGATTTAAATTAAAAAAAATATATATATATTAGATCTAAGGATACAAGCAATTCAGTCACGTGTCGGGGATGTGTCAGAGAATCGTCTGATGTCTACCGTAGCAACTGAATTTTATGATTTTTTTTTTAAGGGGACTTCTAGATCTAGCGGGGGTTAGTTAATGTCCTCTTGTGTGTGGTATACAGATTTTATTTTATTTTTTTAATATGCAGATCACAGCCGAACTTGTTCCTTTCCTTACTAAGCCTTATATATTTATTTTTATTTTCTTTTATTTTCTTTATTATTATTTTTATTTATTTATTTTTGTTACCAGTGTCTTCTATCGGGGGTGCTCCGCACCAGCCGAGTTCCTTCCTTATTTAGTATAGATTTATTGGAGAAAAGAGTGATGAATGTGTATTTACTACGATTGCGTTTGGAGAACACTGAAGCATGTTCAATAAGAGTGTCCAGTAGGAAGCAAGTTTCAAAATGGCCGCCCTCAGCAGCCATATCGTATGAACGTCTCTGGTCCCATTGTGTGTGTTGTGCCCTTGGATCTCTGGGTGTCTAATTGGCTTTTTCGTCTTTGGATTTGCTGTAAATGTTTTTCTCCGTTAGCGGCCTTGAAATTTGCATGTTTGTTTCATTTTATTGAGCGTCTTCGGTCGCGAGGATCATTGAAATTGCAATGAGTATTAAGGAGGGACTGTGCAGAGAGGGAGCGGCAGAGCCCGGGGCTGGAGGGAGGGGGGCAGGGTGTCATGACCAGAGCTGGGATGTATATGTACTGAGATATGTACCCATAATAGTGCCATAGAGGAATCGGTCACTTAGTGGGGACACCCCCAACGCTGTTCTGGTGTCACATAGACTTTATGCAGTATTGTCCAAGAAAAATGAGAAAACCATGACTCCTGGTACAAAATAGTCGTCATGAGAGAGACAAGATACCAAAGTACAAAACACTGAGAATTTTTCAAAATGCGGATAAAAATTCTTGACTATAAGATCATTCCAAGGAAGATTTGACTCCAAAAATACCATCAAAAAATCTTCGGAAAGATGGCTGATCTTTTAAAGAGAGTGAGACATGAGTGAGCCTTCCAAACCGAACTCTCCACAGTCTCGCGGAGCAGGAGTAAACACCAAGAACTCCCCAGTGAAGATGACGTGTGGCACGTGACGCCTTTCTGCTCCTCTCCCACCACTGGGGCCTACGGTACATCCTACACTAGAAGACAAGGGTGTGAATTCTTCCGCTTCCTCTCCTCCCTTTTACTCCCTCCCTCCCGTATGAAAATTTTTTGATGTTTAAAAACGTCTCAGTTGAAAAAAAAATGTGAATTGCAAAAAAAAAAAAAAAACTAAAAAAAAACTAAAAAAGTTGTTTTAAGGTTGGAAATATGAAAAAATGAAAAAAAAAACTCTGAAAAAAAAACTGCTTGCATGTTACAAAAATGTGAAAAAAAAATTACAGCAGAAACCGTGAAAAAGAGAAGAAAAAAAATCTGAATTCTCGGTTTAAAAAAAAGTGTGTCGTCTTTCTTTGTTTTTGTTTGTTGTTTTTTGTGTTTTTTTTATTGTGCTGCTGAAAAAAAAGAACAAAAAAAAACATCAGAAAAATCCCTCACCCTAATGTGTTTTTGTGAAGTAAACAGTCATGTCTCTTTGTGTGTGTACTTACCTGATGTCTTTTGTCTGGGAGGGAGGGGGTTACCACCCGATTATAACTTATTATAATGCGCGTGACATCTTTTCTCCGACTGTCTGTGACGATGGCGCTCTGCAGTTTTTCTGTCATCGAGTTGTCCTGTCCTCATTGGGGCGAATTCATCAACCTTGTGTATATGTACGTTTTGCACTATATTTATCGAAAGTCGCACGTCTTATAATAAATTTTGTGTAGGGTAAGATTTTTATTACTTTTACACCTGCAGATACTTTGGCAGTTTATATTTGTGCGACTCTTCATTTGCGCACGATTTTTGCGCAAAGAAAGAAAAGAAAATTGACCGATCTTGCTCAAAAATATGTGATGAAATGAAAAAGTCACAGTTCTTAAAACTCCCGTAAAAAAGGTGCAAAATTTTTGAACTGATTTACAATTGTGCCAAAAGAATGTGACGATTGATTGAGAAGAATTTACACGGGAAACCACTGGCAAACCAACGATAAATTCCCCCCATTGTCAGTTTTTTAGACCTTTGTAGACTTCTGTGGGTCATATAGGACAGTCTAAAGCTTATGGTTGTGCGCATCAGGCGTTATATTGTCAAAGAGAGGTGACCTAGGTTTATTAGAATGATTAACTTGGCCCCATCACCCAAAAACTGTATGTCATAGCGGGATATCAAAAGTTTCTATTGTACGGGGCGTAAGCAGATCCTGACCCGTCATGAGAAAGAGCCCGGAGAAGTCCGTGCTTACGATGTTCTATCCTTGTCATGTGACCAAGACGACTGCATAATGTAAGTCTGTAGGGCCGTCTCACTGTGTAGAGAGGCCCATAGCAGCACCTTCTGACTGGTTGGGGTCTGAACGCTGACAACATGTATTATTATTTTTCTATTTTTAAAGTGCCATCTTGATTCCTGAGAGCTATACAATCTAAAGGGGGTGACAAAAAGAGCATCACAAAAATAAAACACACTACACGAATAGGGTAAATGGCGGATGTGCACATGGCGATAGTGAACCCTGCCTTTCAGGGCTTACACCGTACAAGGTACAGGAGGGAGACCAAAGGTAAAGGGCAGCTAGTCACAGTGGGGGGGACCGAGTAATTGGAGGCTGTAGCCTAGTATAAAGAGAGAGGATCTCAGGTTGCTTTTGAAAGTCTTGATGGTGGATGAAAGCCCGATGTATCGGGCTAGTGAGTTCCAGAGTATGGGGGGAGGCTCGGGCAAAATCTTACAGGCGGTTGTGTGAGGTACGAGAGGGGAGCACAAACAGAGGTCATTGTAGGATCGGAGGTTGCGTGAGGGACGGTAGAGGGATATCACAAGAGACGGATATCACTTTAAACCCGGCTCAGTGGAGAACTGATTCTCATTGAAGAGACTTCGTCCTGAATGGAGACTTATTTTCAGGCAATGCTTTATGAGAAAAAAGTATGCGAATTAGCTCTCCTCCAGAAGGAAGAAAACAATCTCATACTAAGGAAACTAGAGTCTCCTCCAAAAGGCTGTTTCGGGATTCTCGTCAGTTCGGAGAAGGAAACTGGTTATGGTAAGATGATTTGATTGCAGCTATTATTATGACGAGTCCTAACACATTGCCCAATTAAAGTGTATATATATATATATATTTATTTAATAGGAATATCAGACTTTAAGGTGTACCTGTCACAAAACAAAACTTTTAGCACAGCAGAGAGACAGGTGGAAAGTTTTTATTGGTTAGGGTTAAAAGGCGAACTATCAGCAGGTTAGAAAAATCACATGGGGCTGAGGAGGAAGGTGTGTCTCTTACCTTCAACCTCAGCTCTTTTCCTGTGCTGTTAGTTGTGCTCGGTAGGCCGCTAGGAGCACTGGGGGCGGGGCCACAGCCCCTCCAAGCACCGATCTGGCCAGCCCCCTCCATTGATAATCATTAGAGGGGGCAGACTGAACAGGGTCTGTGATCTGGCCTTGGCTGCCCCCCCTCCATCGATGATCATGAGGGGGCGGGGCTATGACCCCCACCGGCCCACCCCCTCTAATGATTATCAATGGAGGGGGCAGGCCAGATCAGGGCTCGGAGGGGTGCTAGCCACGACCCCAGTGCTGCTAACGATTTACCGAGCACAACTTAAAACAGAACACACGAACAAGAGGACAGAGTGAGAGGATAGTTAGAGGAAAGATCTGAAGCAATTTACTGAAAGAGTAGTTGATGCTTGTAACAAACTTCCAGCAGATGTGGTATGTAAATCTACAATACCAGAATGTAACCTGCCTGGTATATACATATATCCATCCTAAGATAATAAGAAGGGAAATACTAAACGGCCGATTAGATGGAGCAGGGGGCGTTTTCTGCCGACAACGATCTATGTTTCTATGTAACAGCACAGGAATGGCACCGAGGATGAAGGTACGAGACATACCCCTGTGCCCACTAGGGAGCTATCAGCAGGTTAGAGTCGTATAATCAGCTAATAGTTCCCAGTATTCAGACCAAAACCAGTTAGAGGAATGAGACTGCCGTGCTCTCCTCTCCCTGCTCTTTGTCTGTGTGAGGAGACGTTCCCCATACACATTAAGCGGACGTCTCCTCCCATGACACAGAGCCGGGGGAGGACAGCGCAGATCATGACTTTTCCCGCCTGATTCTTCCAGACACAGTTTTACTTGTCTCTCTGAAATGTAAAAAGTTTTTTTTTGTGACAGTGCCTCTTTAAAAATTTGTGCCTTTATTTTTACATTATTAATCTTCATGATCATTAAAAACGTCCGTTTTTTGCCCCTGTTTTTACATTGCGGGAACATAGCCTCATAATGTCTGATGCAGGAGACACCTAGAGGCTTGTTTCACACACCGTCAAAATGGCAGCTGTTTTTAGTAAATGGCCATCATTTAACACAAGAGAAACAGATCGCTGATCTCAGGGAGACCAGCCAAACGATAACTGCTAGTGAAATCGCTCAATGCAGTGAAATCCTAGGTGCATTGCCCCCTGGGAAACATGAATATGCAAAAGAAGAGCCCGTGGAGCCTCACTGAAGAGTCTCAAAACCCAGGACTAGCCAGATATCCCTCCGGGAAGGACCCAGCCAAGGGGCGGCTCCTGTTAGGAAACCACCATATTAAGTGGCCCTATAAGTCAATGTAATGACAAGGGAAAAACCAAGGCCAGGTATCCATCCACATACAGCTGTTTCGGGGTGTTGCCCCTCATCAGTGTGGAGCAGGATTCTGGCTAGGTGGGAGCAATACCTAGTAGCATTTAACATAAGAAAACAGTTGATATTTTACCTTAAATGACGGCCGTTCAATACAAACGGACATCATTTTGACGATGTGTGAATACAACCTAAAATACACATAACATTGTGGTCTGACTTTGGGAACTTTTGGAGGTCTTATTTTTGTTTAGTTTTCTAGGTTTATCAGATACTTATAACAAAGGGGTGTAAATAATTACAATGGAGTTATCTCCCTGTTATTACCAGTTTATAGGCCAAGATTTCTGGCCTGTGTAGGTCCTTATGGGGTGTGCAGACCTTTGCAGTCAGTTATCACATAGATTCTACGCCCTTTTACACGGCTCAATCAATCGCGATTGCTGGATCACTGCTTGTTATCGGCTGCACATCCCCTGTATAGGAAGGGAGATGCGAGGCTGATACTTTATGTGGACCTGTCATTTAAAAAAAACAAAACTTCCTTTTCATGAGTCAAACAAGCAAGTTTCCTCCTGGCTATGTGTCATGTGACCTTGACGGACTTATAACAAGTCTATGGAGCCCTGAAGGTCTCAAAGCACGAGGACAAGTGTGTGCAACAGTGTGCTGCTCCCCAGCTCATTCTACTCATCAGTCAGACCCTGACCTAGGTTGTGTCAAAGGGTTTTTAGTTACAGGTACGCGATACTGTTATTTAGAGTAACTTTTCACATATCAGACGGGTCAACGGTTACTCATCCCACCGGATCTCCTGGAATCCCAAGATACATGGGGGGAATATGCAGCAGTGCCTCAGCTGGGAAAACATCCAACACGTTTGCTTCATAGATGGACAGCCAGGGAGAAATTAGCTGTAACCTTTGACGTGTCCGATGACAGTAACGCTTCACGCCTAGCTGTACTGTTATATGTCAGTGACCCCATGTCATGTCTTGGTGTGATCATAGGTTGCATGTTATATCAGCGCACACCCTAAAACGGACGCTAATCATAGATGTGTCAGTGCGTCCTACAGTAACCACCAAAATAATCTAATAATATATCTTTATAAGATCCGGGAATAACTATTACGTCCGATAATCATTCCGTCTAATAGAAGGCAATGATCAGCCAACATGAACAATGTCGGCTAATCATTACAGTCATCTCTCTTTCATCATATTGAAAGACAAAGGAGTCATATAGCAGTGATCTGCTGCCGTCATCCCGTTCAATAGGAGCGGCAGCAGCAGACCACGGCTATCTTCTATGGGCTGCCCGGACGATCTAGCGATCACCCGGGCGCCCCACTCTAATAGGAGCTGAAGAGCAGTGAGACTATGAAACTCTCTATATTCCAGCAATGACCCGGGCGGCCTCCCCATACGCACCCGCTCGCTGCCGCCGCGTGCAGTAGCGGCGGCAGCGAGCGATGAACGAGGGGCAAACGAGCGCTGACAGTGTAATCACCCAGTGTATAGGGGCTTAAATTGTTACATAACACCGTAAGTGCTTAGGTGCAAGAAGCAGACATCCCTCCTGATACGGCAAGACGGAGATGATCTCTGAGGTGACTGCTGTTATCTGGTATGCAACAATCCTAGAGACTGTGTGACGGAAGCGGCAGAGCTGACACTCACTGTGTGATGTGCTGACGGGGTGGCAGCCTGTATACACATCTCATACCATAGTGACGACACAAAGCCCGCACACCGAAGAGCAGCTGCAGACATCATGATAACTACATCTGCAGTAACGCCTCATACTGTATGTCACAAATATCGCAACATATGTACAATCGCACCATAAATTTGACCGTAAATTTTGTACTAAAAAAAAATGTTGAGACAGTGGCCCCTATTTACTAAAGTGTTAACTTCATCAAATTGCAAATTTTTTACTAGTTTTTCCCTGCCGATTTTTTGTTTCACCAAATTTACTAATGCGCGCCACAAAAATCTCTGAATTCCAATGTTTTGTGTTTTGAAACCAAAAAGGGGGGGTGTCACTTTAAAGCCTGCTATAACTGACATATTTATTAAATACAAAGTTTTTGCATTCTTAAAATCTGCCACCACTCGTGTGACCGGATGGTCGGGTTTTTAGTTATGCCGTATGAACAACCTGCCAGATTGGTGGAGTAGTTGATTGAGAACCCTTAGGCTGCATTCACACGTTCAGTGTTTTTCCCAGTTCAGGATTGTGGTCTGCTAGCTACCTTCGTGATCCGTTTTGTATCCGTGTCCGTTTTTCTCACTGAACTGTTTTAAAGCATTTTAAATTACATTGATTACATCACATTCGTGAAAAACACAGATCTCACTGATTTCTATGGGGAATCCTTTCCGTGCATCCGTTCCGAGTAATGACATGTCCTATTTTTTAACGGCACAGATCACGGATCCGTGAAATCATGGAACGTCTGAATAGCCCAATAGAAAGTAATGGTCTGTAAAATTTCACGGAACGTGTAAATGCAGCCTAAGGCTACGTCACATCAAATATTTGCAGGTTTTCTTAGATGCCGTACTCAAGGACCTCAATGACAGTCACCTTATAATACAGCATCATCTTAGGCAGCATTATTCTGAGGAATCAGAGCAGCTTCTTTAAGGTGGACGGTTGTAGACTGCACCTGGATGGTGATAGGAAATGGGGAGAATATTGATAAAACATTCCCAGATCGGGTCACAGTTACCAATGGAGACCACAGGGGGCAGTATTAGCCCTATTTTCGTTTATGTTGTATTAGTGACCTTATAGAGGCTTATTAAGTAGAATTCTGATATGTGCATATAATGCTAAGCTCTATAGGGTAATAATAGAGGAGGAAAAAGTATTATGGAAGAATTGGTGGACAGTAACCCCGACTTTAGTAATCAGTGCCAGGCCGCAGCTGCCAAGGCTAATAAAATAATGCTAAAGATGAGAACATAGTTTTGCCTCTTTATAAATCACTGGTCAGACCACATATGGTATATACTGTGTACCGTTTTGGGCACCGGTATATAAGAAGGACACAGCTGAGCTGAAGCGAGCGCAGAGGAGGCGACAAAGGTCATAAAGGGAATGGGTGGGTGGGTTACAGGACCAGGATAGGTTATCAAGGGGTTATTTACACTAGAAAAAAAGACGTCTTAGGGGTGATCAGATCACAACGTAAAAATATATGAATGGACAGTACAGTTTGACCACCAGGACAGACGCAGATTCTTTACTCCAAAGCAGTGCTTCCCAACCCTTTCCACCTCAGGGCACCCCTACTAAATAATGTTCTACAAAATAGGAAAACCGTCCTACAGTAACTCACAGGTGACGTCTTCTTTGATCTGTGGTGTCACTTTTCCTTTTTTATCCACCCCAGATCACCATGATGATTTCTTCCCGCTACGTTTCATCTCTTCAGAACCTGCCAGACAAACATCTGGTAGGTTATTACCCGCTCGCTGCCAACGCATGTAATAGCACCGGCGGCGAGCTGGGAAAGAGGAGCAGGCGAGCGCTAACCAATCGTTTGCTCCTCTGTATCGCCCTGTGTAATAGCGGCTTACAGTGAGACTATAAAACTCTATATTCTTTACTGTAAGAGCAGTGAGATTATAAAACTATACTCTTTACTGTAAGAGCAGTGAGACTATAAAACTCTATATTCTTTACTGTAAGAGCAGTGAGACTATGGAACTCTATATTCTTTACTGTAAGAGCAGTGAGACTATAAAAAACTATGTTCTTTACCGTAAGAGCAGTGAGATTATGGAACGCTATATTCTTTACCGTAAGAGCAGTGAGATTATGGAACGCTATATTCTTTACCGTAAGAGCAGTGTGACTATGGAACTCTATATTCTTTACTGTAAGAGCAGTGTGACTATGAAACTCTCTTCCACATGATGTTACAATGGCTGATTCAGTGAATATAGGTGTCTGGATGATTGAATTATATATTATAGGTTAGGGTAAATGCACACTGATTTTTCATGCAGAAACTTTCCCAGCAGATTACAGGACCAGCAAATAGAGGTGGTTATCCAAATCTGATTTACACAAAGTGGTGATTTTGCAGATTTAGCTGCGGTGTGGATCTTACAACCGATAGCACATCAATTTATGTTGCCCACTTTTTGTGGATTTTCTCATTGATATCAATGAAGTAGGCGAGATCTGCTGCATTTCCGCAAATGAAGTGAGCATTTACCCGTATGTGTATAATATTTCTGCTGATAGGACGTTAATCCAGGGATTTATTCTGATTGCTAGCTCAGGGGTCGGGAAGGAAAGTTTCCCCATCATGGAGTAGTTGTAGTCCACCTTTTAGGGTTCATTCCTTCCCCAGGGCATCCTGAGTTTATACGTTGGATTTGGTAGACCTGTGTTTTGTGTCCATCCAAGCGGCTCTCTGCCTCCTCGCTTATTGTGTAAATATTTATCCCAGTGTACACCATATGCACCACATTGAAGGATGGGCGTGAGACCCTGTTAGTGTTGTCATAGTCCCCCTGTGAGCTGGGTATTATGAAGATTCTTAGGCAGGAAATGCCTCAATGTAGATGTTGTTTGGGAGAAATGGCAGTTTACACAATGACCACAAGATGGCGCCATCACCCACTGTAAGATAACATGGTTGCCTGCGCGGCTCAGTATGGCGGAGTGTTTCTGCTGTAAAGGAGCTCATTCACTTTCCCTCTTACAACCGCACAGACGACACCACACACTGTTCATTTCTATAATTTATTACAAAACCGCAATTAAAAGGAATAAATTAACATAAATTATTGCATTTGTATTGCTTTGAGTATGAAGCTGGGTTCACACTGCATTTGTGTTGTCCTTTTAACGTATAAATTTAAAAGGAGAAGACGGATGGTAAAAACGGCTGCTGTTGTTTACCATAATGCAGGATCTGATTCCACTGACTTACATTATTGCTGACCACATACAGAAAGGGGTAGAGTGAAACGGATGGGAAAACGCAGTGTGAACCTGGCCTTAATCTTAAAGGTGCAGGTGCAAACATGAGCCTCCTCCTCCTCTAATGGTCCCTTATCCATACACCGCCTGCAGGGCTGAACCCGTCCTACAGTGTCCTAAAGAATACTATTAGCCAACTATTCAGGGCTCCCCCCAGCTCAGCCCCTCTCATCTTCACATTGCTCCTTGTCTACGATACTTGGTCCTTCTTATATATTATGCTTGGTCTTTCTTGTCTATAACACTTGGTCTTTCTTGTCTATAACACTTGGTCTTTCTTGTCTATAACACTTGGTCCTTCTTGTGTATAATACTTGGTCCTTCTTATATATTATGCTTGGTCCTTCTTGTCTATAACACTTGGTTCCTTACCTATAATACTTGGTTATTGTATATAACACTTGATCCTTCTTATATATAGTGCTTGGTCCTTCTTATATACTATGCTTGGTCCTTCTTGTCTATAACACTTGGTCCTTCTTGTCTATAATACTTGGTCCCTTGCCTATAATACTTGGTCATTGTATATAACACTTGATCCTTCTTATATATTATGCTTGGTCCTTCTTGTCTATAACACTTGGTCCTTCTTGTCTATAATACTTGGTCTCTTGCCTATAATACTTGGTCATTGTATATAACACTTGATCCTTCTTATATATTATGCTTGGTCCTTCTTGTCTATAACACTTGGTCCTTCTTGTCTATAGTACTTGGTCCCTTGCCTATAACACTTGATCCTTCTTATATATAGTGCTTGGTCCTTCTTGTATATAACACTTGATCCTTCTTATATACTATGCTTGGTCCTTCTTGTCTATAACACTTGGTCCTTCTTGTCTATAATACTTGGTCTCTTGCCTATAATACTTGGTCATTGTATATAACACTTGATCCTTCTTATATATTATGCTTGGTCCTTCTTGTCTATAACACTTGGTCCTTCTTGTCTATAATACTTGGTCCCTTGCCTATAATACTTGGTCATTGTATATAACACTTGATCCTTCTTATATATTATGCTTGGTCCTTCTTGTCTATAACACTTGGTCCTTCTTGTCTATAGTACTTGGTCCCTTGCCTATAACACTTGATCCTTCTTATATATAGTGCTTGGTCCTTCTTGTGTATAATACTTGACTCCTCATGTGTATAATACTCGGTCCCTCTTGTCTCTGACTGGCTGAGCAGAAAATCGCTCGCTGGGCCGTGATGTTGTGGCTGGAAGAGTCAGGGATGAGCTGTCCCCGGTTTTTAGCCAGAGATGACATCTGTTGGCCGTCAACAGTACCCGGGAGCGGCACATCAGAGACACTGGGACAGGTAAGTTTACTTTATTATTTTCTCACCCCCTTCTTCTCTTCCTGCCTGACATTCTTCAGTTTCTTCTTTAAAGAAGAAGTCTGGCAAAAAAATTTATTAAAGTATTGTATTGCCCCCCAAAAGTTCTACAAATCACCAATATACACTTATTACGGGAAATGCTTATCAAGTGCTTTTTTCCCTGCACTTACTACTCTTACTACACGTCACTTCCTGGATAACATGGTGATGTCACTTCCTGGAAACAATGGTGATTTCACTTCCTGGAAACAATGGTGATGTCACTTCCTGGATAACATGGTGATGTCACTTCCTGGATAACGTGGTGATGTCACTTCCTGGATAACACGGTGATGTCACTTCCTGGATAACACGGTGATGTCACTTCCTGGATAACATGGTGATGTCACTTCCTGGATAACATGGTGATGTCACTTTCTGGATAACATGGTGATGTCACTTCGTGAATAACTGTGACATGCTGTGCGGGGAATAGCTGTGCGGGGATGATGAGAGCTGTGCGGGGAGAGGATGATGGCAAAGGAATGTTCCTCCAGTGCCCTGTGTCCCTCAGTGTCCCCCTGCCATCATCCTCTTCAGCAGCCACAGCCCGCACAGCTCTGGGAGTCAGGACATCACCATGTTATCCAGGAAGTGACATCACCATGTTATCCAGGAAGTGACAGCACCAGGTTATCCAGGAAGTGACATCACCATGTTATCCAGGAAGTGACATCACCATGTTATCCAGGTGTGAAGCCTTGATGCAGTAGTAAGTGCAGGGAAAAAAGCACTTTATGTGAAATTCCCGTAATAAGTGTATATTGTTTATATACCAAAAATTTTTCGCCAGACTTTTCCTTAAACGCTCTCTAATACATTACACAGACACCTACTGGTACTAACACCACAGTATAATGGTCATAGCGGCAGATCATCAGGAAAACCCCTTGATCAGCTATTAGGTGGATGCATCACAAAGACAACCCCTATAATACTTATGTAGTATAGAGCCAGGCCACGTATAGTATATCTATAGGCATCCTGGCCGGGTCACCAAGTTTTGTCTGCATTATAAATCCTCCGTGTCCCTATAATATGCGTCATTATAGCAGCAATATAAGTAACTACATTCAGCTGACTTCTATCTCCTCCCAGGATAATGATATTTTACACAATATAAAATAGATACTTGTTATACTGTAGCGTATAAAGGGATGTAAGCACATTTATAGGACTATGGGGGGGGATAGGTAGACATGGATATTTATAAAAGGAGCTCCCGCAGTACTGATTCCAGCCTGTAGGTGGTGCTGTGAGACAGGAAATCATAGAGCCCAATACTCCACCTATAGGGCATGAGTGGTACTGCAGCTTGCTCTATTTTTAGACCTTATCCCTACGATGAGTCATATCTTAAAACAATAGATTATATTCCTTAATTAAAGTAAATTACAAGTTCATCTGAAGTTCATGAACTTTTACAGACATATATGGGAAATTTGTGTAATTGTGTGTGCTCTCTAGATGCTGCTCACTGAAGAAGATGATTGTACGTTAGGTATTTCTTAAAGGGGCTTTACCCCCCATAAACATGCGTGTATGGTTGTCTCCATTAGTATTGTGTTACCTGGTTTTGGATGTAATAAGATGCATCTATCCTGTAATACCAAGGTGCTGTAATCCCATCTATAATGGTAGATTTCAGCCTCCGGTGGGGTCTACGCAATGTGCAGACATGTCGGATGACTTTTCTAAGAATACGTTCCCCTTGAAGAAGCCTATTTGAAATGATGGACCAGAAACGTACTGTAAGATCCTGGTGACACCACATTACTGTTGGTGACACCCGTCGGGGTCATCTGCTCTTTTCTTTTTCCTCGAAGCTCTTCACCCATCCCACCGTATTCCGCTTGCTCTCCTCCCAGCTGAACAGTGGCGTGTAACCAAAGTGTCTCTCCGCCTTGTCTGTCTGCACGGTGAACGTGGTGCTGGCCACCGCCAGGGTGTACGGGTTGAGTATCGGGGCGTAGGTGCAGAACGGGTAGAGAAGCCATTGCAGAAGAGAATTCAGGAGTGCCAGCAAATAGAGGAGGAAATAAGGCACCAGCGGGCGAGACCCGATCATCCGAAACCCGCAGGCCGACAGGAACTCCATATTGAAGTCTTCGTAACTTTTATACGGGGAGTGGTCATAGCAGTAATACACCTGTCCACCCAGAAGAGAAGGGCGCTCCTGCAGATGCTGGGCGGCGAGGAGATGCATCCAGGCCACATTACCTGCAATGGAGAGGAGCATCAAATAACTACAGGGACCTATGAAGAAACCAGCAGAACTACGAATTCTGCTCTGGATGTGACCAGATTAAAGATGATGGAAACTTTTAAAAACAATTTCAAGCAAAGTGGAGAATCATATTAGCCGGACAATGAAAGGTCATGATCACCTGGAAGGAACATGGCTGCCAATGTTCTTTCATCCAGTCATCAGATATTAAAGGGGTATTCTACTCAGACATAACTTTTTGATATGTTGCTGCCCATGGTGAGACCAACAATTCCTTCCATAATTGTTATTATCTATTCAGTCTCCTTCCCCCAGTTCTCAGCTGCTGCTTTCTGCTGAAGGCACAAACATCTGTGTGTAAGCTTTTCCCTGTCTCTCCATCCCTTCTGAGACAGCTGATATAAACAAGTCCCTGGCAGGCTTTATCTGCAACATTGTAGCTTCTTTGTATTTCTGGGAGGGTTATTCTGAGGTTAAGTTGCTGATGATTTCACTATGATTAACCCTTCCAGCACTACAAAGAAGCTACAATGTTGCAGATAAAGCCTGCCAGGGAATTGTTTACACCAGCTGTTTCCAGAAGGGAGGGGGAGACGGAGAGAAAAGCTCACACACAGATTTTTGTGTCTTCAGCAGAAAGCAGCAGCTGAGAAATGGGGGAAGGAGACTGAATAGATAATAACAAGTATGGAAGGAATTGTTAGTCTCACCATGGACAGCAACATATCCAAAGGTACGTTTGGGTGGAATACCCCTTTAAGGCCGTATTACACAGCATGATAATGAGGGGAACAAGTGCTGACCTATCAGTGGTCCCTTCCCCCTCGCTGCCTGTGTTATTACACTCACAGGCAGCAGGAAGGGATCTAAGGATTGTCCGGGCTGCCCACTGAAGTCAGCGGCAGTCTGCTTCCACCACTCCTATTACACACGGCGACAACCAGTAAACCGCAATGCCATGATCTGTATTTTTTGACATGTCATAAGACCACGATCAGCTGGAATCAGACATGTTGGCTGATTACGGTCTTTTACACCAAACAATTATCAGCCGGAACGGCCAACAATTGACCGATTACAGGCCGATAACTGCTTGGTGCAATAGAGCCTTAAAGTGGTAGTGCGGCACTAAACAGTTATTCACAAAAGAACACACATTACAAAGTTATACAACTTTGTAATGTGTGTTATGTATGTGAATGGCCCCCTTCCCCGTGTTTCCCACCCACACCAGACCCGGAAGTGTTGGTGCATTATACTTACCGCATTCGTGTCAACCCCCGTCCGCCATCTTGGGACAATGACGTCATCTTCGGGAGGCACAGTTATGCTCAGCCAATCGCGGCTGAGCAGCTGATGACGTGGCAGAGGGGGGCCGGCATGAGCGACAAAGACAACGTCATTGTCCCAAGATGGCGGACGGGGATCGATACGAATGCACCACAGAAAGTATAATGCACCACACTTCCGGGTCTAGTGTGGGTGGGGGGAAACACAGGGAAGGGGGCCATTCACTAACATAACATAAATTACAAAGTTGTATAACTTTGTAATGTGTGTTATTTTGTGAATAAATGTTTAGTGCTGCACTACCCCTTATACATTAAGGAAAGATCGTTTCATCCATGAAGAAGACCCAGAATGTTCCCTGAATGCTGATCCGTTATTCGCTTGGTGTCATTGGTCACGTATGAGCGGTGTGAGCAACCGCAATGGCCAGTACAGGCTACAAGGTGCACAGAATCGTCGATCAGATGATCGTTCACTCGGGATCAGGAGGAGGGGAGTAAAGCAAGTACATTGTACGTAACCTGAAGATGGAAGCTCTTACCAACATAAACTCTGCCGTGTTCTGTAGATGGAGGGATGGCTCTGAAGAGACGGCGGCCCGTCCTCAGCCCCTGCTGATAGAACTGCCTCATCAGCTCGTGGCCCTCCCCGTAGATCCCTGTGGGACGCAGCGAACAGGTGTAAAGGATCCTGCCGCCCTTTATCTGCATGCACAACACAAATTATCCACTCCCTGTAATGACATCATAAAGAAGGTGTGGTGTAGCGCCCCCTGCAGGCCGCCCAAGGCATTACCTTCTTCCCGTTAGCCTCCAGCACCATCTTCTCAGCTGTGGACTTGCTTAGCGGGTACGGTTCCTTGTGGTATATGTTATATTCCGTGTCTTCGTTAGCCCTGAAACACACAAAGAAAGGGAAAGTAAACGTCAGCGTGTCAAAGAACGTGCGTAGGGCTGTGATTTACTGGAGATGCACCTAGGAGGCCAAATCCAGATTTATGAAGGGATTATTGTAAGCTTCTTAAAGGGCCAGTGACCCCAGTGATGGCGGCTTATTACAGTGTGTGTTATAAGAAGAGTATGTGAGTATACATCACCTGAAGAATGGATCCCCGTGTATATTGGGCCCCACCACCTCCATGCTGCTGGTGTAGACCAGGTACTGAATCCCTTCCTCCTCGCATACCCTCAGCACGTTCTCCGTTCCTGCACACACGAGCAATAGTCCGTCATCGAGCCGCTAACATTTCACATCCACACCAATGTTCCAGTCTGACACAGTGCTCTCTGCTGCCACCTCTGGCCATGTCAGGAACTGTCCGGAGCAGGAGAGGTTTTCTATAGGGATTTGCTGCTGCTCTGGACAGTTCCTGACATGGACAGAGGGGGCAGCAGAGAGCACTGTGTCAGACTGGAGAGAATACACCACTTCCTGCAGGACATGCAGCAGCTGATAAGTACAGGAAAACTAGATTTTATTTTTTTTTTATAAAATTAAATTACAAATATCTGGCACCAGTTGATTTGAAGGAATTTTTTTTTTTTTTGCTGAACTACCCCTTTAATTAACACCTCAGTTCTGCGCATGAACTGGACCATAAAGACGGTATGGTGTGCTGACATCACTATGGTCTCTGTGATGTCACTATAACAACTGGACAGGGCAGAGAAAAGTGAATCAGATTTAACTAATAACAGAATGTTTAGGTCTGAGTATCTGCTGCAGTTCCAGGACGGTTGGGGTTCTCCCACGGCTGCATGTCTCTTTATAACTACGTGATCTCTTTATCAGCTTGTTTACTGACAACGTTACATAATGTGCAGAGCGAGACGCCGGCGACACCTTAGTTTGCTGTTGCAGATAATTTTACATTCTGAAGAAAAACCGCACTGTGTGGGAGGAGACGGTGACAGCAGTCTAGTCATATAGGAGCAGTATTATAGTAGTTATATCCCCGTATATGGGAGCAGTATTATAGTAGTTGTATTCCTGTATATAGGAGCAGTATTATAGTAGTTATATCCCTGTATATAGGAGCAGTATTATAGTAGTTATATTCCTGTATATAGGAGCAGTATTATAGTAGTTATATCCCTGTATATAGGAGCAGTATTATAGTAGTTATATCCCCGTATATGGGAGCAGTATTATAGTAGTTATATTCCTATATATAGGAGCAGTATTATAGTAGTTATATCCCTGTATGTAGGAGCAGTATTATAGTAGTTATATTCTTGTATATAGGAGCAGTATTATAGTAGTTATATTCCTGTATATAGGAGCAGTATTATAGTAGTTATATCCCTGTATATAGGAGCAGTATTATAGTAGTTATATTCCTGTATATAGAGAGCAGTATTATAGTAGTTATATTCCTGTAAATAGGAGCAGTATTATAGTAGTTATATCCCTGTATATAGGAGCAGTATTATAGTAGTTATATCCCTGTATATAGGAGCAGTATTATAGTAGTATATTCTTGTATATAGGGGCAGTATTATAGTAGTTATATTCCTGTATATAAGAGCAGTATTATAGTAGCTATATTTTTATACACAGAGGCAGTATTATTTTATTACATTCTTGTCTCTTCTTCCTTTCAGCACTCAGGGATCTCTTATTATATACTTCATATACTTCATATACTTCATATACTTCTTGCTCCAGTAATGCCTCTACACAAGGAATTAATAGTTTTCCCTTATACACACGCTCAGGGGAGCCATTATCGCTGTGGATGAGGTAACTGCAGCTACTGGGGGGAGCAGGCCTCCGTACAGACTGGGGTTATAATTCTCTCCACTGACTAATAATAATATCTTCCTATCACTATGACTCTTGAGGAGCGGTCCACATATCAGGATCTGGCAGGCTTGTGGTCTGAGGAACACTTTGGGTTTATGAACTTAATCTTTGTGGGGACGATAGGTCACACGTGGCTGTGCGCTGCTTTACTTGTTGCATGTGGTGACCTCAATATTTCCTGCCTTCTTTGTGCCAGGATTTTGCACGCAGTTTGTTCCGAGGATTTGTTATTTACTTGGAGAGCGAGCGCTGGGTTTACTCCGGTTGTAGCATTATACAGTTATTATACACAGTCTTCTCCTTCTTTGGTCTTGTGTACTATGTGGTGCCCTATATTTGCCCTTTAGGGATTGGCGTTGAGTTCACATTTTTCTCTATGGACTTGAATCCAACAGTAACATGCTCGAGGTTGTACGTGGATGATCCAAACATAACACATCCAACAATATGAGGAAATCCAGCCATGACATTTCTCACCGACATCCCTTACCTGTCACGTTGACCTTTGTGATCTTGCTGGCCGGAACACGACCCCAGACGTCCACCAAGCTGGCTGAGTGTATGACCACATGGCCACCAGTCAGGACGGCCCGGACATCCTCCAGAGACGAGATGTCACCCTGGATCAGAGTGACCTTTACCTGATCTATGGGAGAACAAGCAAGAGTCAGGAATCTTAAAGGGGAACTCCTCCTCAATATATATATATAGACACAGTTGAACGTGTGAGGGATCTGGAAATGTAGACGATAACCAATACTCATCAGGCTTCACCCCACATTACCGCTACAATTTTATTTATTTATTTTTTAACATGGAAGGAACATGCTCCGTATTATCTCCAAATAGCCGTCCATTGACTTATTATCCAGTGCCAGCCACCGAGTTCACCTATTTTTTCTCCCTGCACTGTGGATGTTTACGCATGGTGATAGGAACGGTAAAACCGATCGTGTTTTATCAGTTAAGTCCACCCAGGTTTTATTTGTAATCCAGGCAGAAATTCAGGGGATTCCTAAGGGTTCACTTACTTATCATTGCAAACCTGTATGGTAAAATACTAAAATATTCTGCGTGTCCCCCCACACTTAAGGCTGAAAGCCGTGGAGCAGAATAAGTAGCTCTATGGGCCGGCAGGGTGCTATGATATACAACTTGTTTCTTAGTGATTATCAGGAACGTTCCAGATGTTTATAGGAGTTTCGAGCTGCTTATTCAGAGAATTCTTGGCAAATGCACCAGGGTGTGGACTGTAGATATATTTTACTGTAATATAATTCCCGTCTGGACTCCTCTCTTCTCTATATACCCCACTATACACCCACCCTCTCTCCATATACCGCACTATACACCCAGCATCCCTCCATATACCCCACTATACACCCAGCATCTCTCCATATACCCCACTATACACCCAGCATCCCTCCATATACCCCACTATATACCCACCCTCTCTCCATATATCCCACTATACACACAGCATCTCTCCATATACCCCACTATACACACAGCATCCCTCCATATACCCCACTATACACCCAGCATCTCTCCATATACCCCACTATACACCCAGCATCCCTCCATATACCCCACTATACACCCACCCTCTCTCCATATACCGCACTATACACCCAGCATCTCTCCATATACCCCACTATACACCCAGCATCCCTCCATATACCCCACTATACACCCACCCTCTCTCCATATACCGCACTATACACCCAGCATCTCTCCATATACCCCACTATACACCCAGCATCTCTCCATATACCCCACTATACACCCAGCATCCCTCCATATACCCCACTATACACCCAGCATCTCTCCATATACCCCACTATACACCCACCCTCTCTCCATATACCCCACTATACACCCAGCATCCCTCCATATACCCCACTATATACCCAGCATCTCTCCATATACCCCACTATACACGCAGCATCCCTCCATATACCCCACTATACACCCAGCATCCCTCCATATACCCCACTATACACCCAGCATCTCTCCATATACCCCACTATACACCCAGCATCCCTCCATATACCCCACTATACACCCAGCATCTCTCCATATACCCCACTATACACCCAGCATCCCTCCATATACCCCACTATACACCCAGCATCTCTCCATATACCCCACTATACACCCAGCATCCCTCCATATACCCCACTATACACCCAGCATCCCTCCATATACCCCACTATATACCCAGCATCTCTCCATATACCCCACTATACACCCAGCATCTCTCCATATACCCCACTATACACCCAGCATCCCTCCATATACCCCACTATACACCCAGCATCTCTCCATATACCCCACTATACACCCAGCATCCCTCCATATACCCCACTATATACCCAGCATCTCTCCATATACCCCACTATACACCCAGCAGCTCTCCATATACCCCACTATACACCCAGCATCCCTCCATATACCCCACTATACACCCAGCATCTCTCCATATACCCCACTATACACCCAGCATCCCTCCATATACCCCACTATACACACAGCATCTCTCCATATACCCCACTATGCACACAGCATCTCTCCATATACCCCACTATACACATAGCATCTCTCCATATACCCCACTATACACACAGCATCTCTCCATATACCCCACTATACACCCAGCATCTCTCCATATACCCCACTATACACCCACCCTCTCTCCATATACCCCACTATACACCCAGCATCTCTCCATATACCCCACTATACACCCAGCATCCCTCCATATACCCCACTATACACACAGCATCTCTCCATATACCCCACTATGCACACAGCATCTCTCCATATACCCCACTATACACACAGCATCTCTCCATATACCCCACTATACACACAGCATCTCTCCATATACCCCACTATACACCCAGAATCCCCCCCCCCCCCCCCCCCCCCCCCCCCCGGATTTGAAGGCAGCGGAGGTTTGTACAGGGTAATGCAGCTGTAGATGGGGAATATTCCTGATCTGGGGCCGGGATCTGCTGGGGATTAATGTCACACGGTGTTTGCTGCCATCTTGGCTGTTTTTCTGCATTCAGGACTTCAGTATAACGTCTCCATTCGCTGCCTTCCTGTTATCTGGTCTTTTATGTTGCACAATCACCAGATCGTCTGTACAGGTTTAATTCTCGTGAAAACCGACAAGTGTTGATCTATATTATTATAATTCCCAACACAAGTTGGGACGATTAAAGGGGGAGTTCACCAAAAAAAAAAAAATCTTTCAAATCAACTGGTGTCAGAAAGTAACAGAGATTTGTAATTTACTGCTACTACATGTCCTGTCTTTTACTACTTATCAGCTGCTGTATGTCCTGCAGGAAATGGTGTATTCTCTCCAGTCTGACACAATGCTCTCTGCTGCCACTTCTGTCCATGTCAGGAACTGTCCAGAGCAGGAGAGGGATGGGGATTTGCTACTGCTCCAGACAGTTCCTGACATGTACAGCGGTGGCAGCAGAGAGCACTGTGTCAGACTGGAGAGAATACACCTTTTCCTGCAGGACTTACAGCAGCTGATAAGTCCTGGAAGACTGGAGATTTTTTACTAGAAGTAAATTACAAATCTCTGGCACTTTCTGGGACCAGTTGATTTGAAAGAAAAAAAGGTGTACAACCCCTTTAAGCCTCACATCTTAGACCACAGGGAAAGTCCCTAAAAGGGGGGGGATCATTATTGCTTACTCATAGTAGGCTTAGGAGTCCAGTAGGCGGTCCATCTCTGGGTGACAGTTATCCCTCTATTTCAACTCGTACAGAGGAGTCTGTCAATCACTAAGTAGGACTTCCCACTGGACTCCTAAGCCCATAAAGGTATATATCAGTGTGCAGAGCTCCCGCTGCTGTATACCATGGTGCCCACAGATTGGTCCCCTTTAATGCTTTTCTTGCCAGCCTGCAGCAGCAATGCCTCCTCTCCACCAATACCGGAAGCCGAGCCCTGTATATGAGCCATGTATTGCAGGGAGGGGTGGGGGACAGAGGAGGAGTTGCTGCATGGTCACATGCATGCCTCCTCCCTCCCCCCCATCCTGTTTTTATTAATTAACATACAGCTGAGTCCTGTACATTAGTGATGTAGGGCAATAAAGGGTGGGGAAGGGAGGAGGCATGCATGCTGCGGCTCAGCAACCCCTCCTTGACACTTGGACGCTCAGCAAGACATAGCACTGACACATTCTCACTTATGTGTCCAGGACAGGAAGGATGGGGAAGAGAAGCATCTGTTGTTGGAGGCCGGTGTCCTATTAGGTGTAACCGGGCCAATATAGGGCCTCAGTCTGAACAAGGGCAAAGGATATCGCTCTCCGTGCACTCGGGTCTCTTGAGCCATTGAGCACCACGGACAGAGGTCACATGACAAGGTCTCACGAATCTGTAGGAAATATATGTGATAATCAAATTATCAGCGCAGCCAGTGGGATCTGAGCGTGACCTCAAAATGGAAGGAAATGGCAGCTCATCCATCATAGGTTCCTGTCTGATGGGAGACGTCACCTCATGAGGGGCTGATATAGCTGGTAGTGTTATATGGAGGCTGATATGGCTGGTAGTGTTATATGGAGGCTGATATGGCTGGTAGTGTTATATGGGCGCTGATATGGCTGGTAGTGTTATATGGGGACTGATATGGCTGGTAGTGTTATATGGGCACTGATATGGCTGGTAGTGTTATATGGGCACTGATATGGCTGGTAGTGTTATATGGGGGCTGATATGGCTGGTACTATTATATGGAGGCTGATATAGCTGGTAGTTTTATATGGGGCTGATATGGCTGGTAGCGTTATGGGCACTGATATGGCTGGTAGTGTTATATGAGGGCTGATATGGCTGGTAGTGTTATATGAGGGCTGATATGGCTGGTAGTGTTATATGAGGGCTGATATGGCTGGTAGTGTTATATGGGGCTGATATGGCTGGTAGTGTTATATGGGCACTGATATGGCTGGTAGTGTTATATGAGGGCTAATATGGCTGGTAGTGTTATATGGGGGCTGATATGGCTGGTAGTGTTATATGGGGCTGATATGGCTGGTAGTGTTATATGGGGCTGATATGGCTGGTAGTGTTATATGGGCACTAATATGGCTCGTAGTGTTATATGGGCACTGATATGGCTGGTAGTGTTATATGGGCACTGATATGGCTGGTAGAGTTATATGGGGGCTGATATGGCTGGTAGCGTTATATATGGCTGGTAGTGTTATATGGGGGCTCATATGGCTGGTAGTGTTATATGGAGGCTGATATGGCTGGTAGTGTTATATGGGGTCTCATATGGCTGGTAGTGTTATATGGAGGCTGATATGGCTGGTAGTGTTATATGGAGGCTGATATGGCTGGTAGCGTTATATGGGGGGTGATATGGCTGGTAGTGTTATATGGGGGGTGATATGGCTGGTAGCGTTATATGGGGGGTGATATGGCTTGTAGTGTTATATGGAGCTGATATAGCTGGTAGTGTTATATGGGCGCTGATATGGCTGGTAGTGTTATATGGAGGCTGATATGGCTGGTAGTGTTATATGGGCACTGATATGGCTGGTAGTGTTATATGGGGACTGATATGGCTGGTAGTGTTGTATGGGCACTGATATGGCTGGTCGTGTTATATGGGGCATAATATGGCTGGTACTATTAAATGGAGGCTGATATAGCTGGTAGTGTTATATGGGGTCTGATATAGCTGGTAGTGTTATATGGGCACTGATATGGCTGGTAGTATTATATGGGGGCTGATATGGCTAGTAGTGGTATATGGAGGCTGATATGGCTGGTACTATTACATGGAGGCTGATATGGCTGGTAGTGTTATATGGGCACGGATATGGCTAGTAGTGTTATATGGAGGCTGATATGGCTGGTAGTGTTATATGGGGGCTCATATGGCTTGTAGCGTTATATGGGGGCTGATATAGCTGGTAGTGTTATGGGGGCTCATATGGCTGGTGGTATTATATGGTGGCTGATATGGCTGGTAGTGCTATATGGGGGCTGATATGGCTTGTAGTGTTATATGGGGGCTCATATGGCTGGTAGTGTTATATGGAGGCTGATATGGCTGGTAGTGTTATATGGAGGCTGATATGGCTGGTAGTGTTATATGGGGGCTGATATGGCTGGTGGTGTTATATGGGGGCTCATATGGCTGGTAGTATTATATGGGGGCTGATATGGCTGGTGGTGTTATATGGGGGCTCATATGGCTGGTAGTGTTATATGGAGGCTGATATGGCTGGTAGTGTTATTTCGAGGCTGATATGGCTGGTAGTGCTATATGGGGGCTGATATGGCTGGTATTGTTATATGGAGGCTGATATGGCTGGTAGTGTTATATGGAGGCTGATATGGCTGGTAGTGTTATATGGGGGCTGATATGGCTGGAAGTGTTATATGGGGACTGATTTGGCTGGTATTGTTATATGGGGGCTGATATGGCTGGTGGTGTTATATGGAGGCTGATATGGCTGGTAATGTTATATGGAGGCTGATATGGCTGGTAGTGCTATATGGGGGCTGATATGGCCTGTAGTGTTATATGGGGGCTGATATGGCTGGTATTGTTATATGGGGGCTGATATGGCTGGTAGTGTTATATGGAGGCTGATATGGCTGGTGGTGTTATATGGAGGCTGATATGGCTGGTAGTGTTATATGGAGGCTGATATGGCTGGTAGTGTTATATGGAGGCTGATATGGCTGGTGGTGTTATATGGAGGCTGATATGGCTGGTAGTGTTATATGGAGGCTGATATGGCTGGTGGTGTTATATGGAGGCTGATATGGCTGGTAGTGTTATATGGAGGCTGATATGGCTGGTAGTGTTATATGGAGGCTGATATGGCTGGTAGTGTTATATGGGGGCTGATATGGCTGGTGGTGTTATATGGGGGCTCATATGGCTGATAGTATTATATGGGGGCTGATATGGCTGGTGGTGTTATATGGGGGCTCATATGGCTGGTAGTATTATATGGAGGCTGATATGGCTGGTGGTGTTATATGGAGGCTGATACGGCTGGTATTGTTAAATGGAGGCTGATATGGCTGGTAGTGTTATTTCGAGGCTGATATGGCTGGTAGTGCTATATGGGGGCTGATATGGCTGGTATATTTATATGGGGGCTGATTTGGCTGGTAGTGTTATATGGAGGCTGATATGGCTGGTAGTGTTATATGGAGGCTGATATGGCTGGTAGTGTTATATGGGGGCTGATATGGCTGGAAGTGTTATATGGGGACTGATTTGGCTGGTAGTGTTATATGGAGGCTGATATGGCTGGTAGTGTTATATGGAGGCTGATATAGCTGGTAGTGTTATATGGGCACTGATATGGCTGGTAGTGTTATATGGGGGCCTATATGGCTGGTAGTGTTATATGGGGCTGATATGGCTGGTACTATTATATGGGGGCTGGTAGTGTTATATGGAGGATGATATGGCTGGTAGTGGTATATGGGCACTGATATGGCTGGTAATGTAATATGGAGGCTGATATGGCTGGTACTATTATATGGTGGCTGATACGGCTGGTAGTGTTATATGGGCACTGATATGGCTGGTAATGTTATATGGAGGCTGATATGGCTGGTAGTGTTATATAGAGGCTGATATGGCTGGTGGTGTTATATGGAGGCTGATATGGCTGGTAGTGTTATATGGAGGCTGATATGGCTGGTAGTGTTATATGGAGGCTGATATGGCTGGTGGTGTTATATGGAGGCTGGTAGTGTTATATAGAGGCTGATATGGCTGGTGGTGTTATATGGGGGCTGATATGGCTGGTGGTGTTATATGGAGGCTGATATGGCTGGTAGTGTTATATGGAGGCTGATATGGCTGGTAGTGTTATATAGAGGCTGATATGGCTGGTGGTGTTATATGGAGGCTGGTAGTGTTATATGGAGGCTGATATGGCTGGTGGTGTTATATGGAGGCTGATATGGCTGGTGGTGGTATATGGAGGCTGATATGGCTGGTAGTGTTATATGGAGGCTGATATGGCTGGTAGTGTTATATGGAGGCTGATATGGCTGGTAGTGTTATATGGGGGCTGATATGGCTGGTAGTGTTATATAGAGGCTGATATGGCTGGTGGTGTTATATGGAGGCTGGTAGTGTTATATGGAGGCTGATATGGCTGGTGGTGTTATATGGAGGCTGGTAGTGTTATATGGAGGCTGATATGGCTGGTGGTGTTATATGGAGGCTGGTAGTGTTATATGGAGGCTGATATGGCTGGTGGTGTTATATGGAGGCTGATATGGCTGGTGGTGGTATATGGAGGCTGATATGGCTGGTAGTGTTATATGGGGGCTGATATGGCTGGTGGTGTTATATGGAGGCTGATATGGCTGGTAGTGTTATATAGAGGCTGATATGGCTGGTGGTGTTATATGGAGGCTGGTAGTGTTATATGGAGGCTGATATGGCTGGTGGTGTTATATGGAGGCTGATATGGCTGGTGGTGGTATATGGAGGCTGATATGGCTGGTAGTGTTATATGGGGGCTGATATGGCTGGTGGTGTTATATGGAGGCTGATATGGCTGGTAGTGTTATATGGGGGCTGATATGGCTGGTGGTGGTATATGGAGGCTGATATGGCTGGTAGTGTTATATGGGGGCTGATATGGCTGGTGGTGTTATATGGAGGCTGATATGGCTGGTAGTGTTATATAGAGGCTGATATGGCTGGTGGTGTTATATGGAGGCTGGTGGTGTTATATGGAGGCTGATATGGCTGGTGGTGGTGGTATATGGAGGCTGATATGGCTGGTAGTGTTATATGGAGGCTGATATGGCTGGTAGTGTTATATAGAGGCTGATATGGCTGGTGGTGTTATATGGAGGCTGGTAGTGTTATATGGAGGCTGATATGGCTGGTGGTGTTATATGGAGGCTGGTAGTGTTATATGGAGGCTGATATGGCTGGTGGTGTTATATGGAGGCTGGTAGTGTTATATGGAGGCTGATATGGCTGGTGGTGTTATATGGAGGCTGATATGGCTGGTGGTGGTATATGGAGGCTTATATGGCTGGTAGTGTTATATGGGGGCTGATATGGCTGGTGGTGTTATATGGAGGCTGATATGGCTGGTAGTGTTATATGGGGGCTGATATGGCTGGTGGTGGTATATGGAGGCTGATATGGCTGGTAGTGTTATATGGGGGCTGATATGGCTGGTGGTGTTATATGGAGGCTGATATGGCTGGTAGTGTTATATAGAGGCTGATATGGCTGGTGGTGTTATATGGAGGCTGGTGGTGTTATATGGAGGCTGATATGGCTGGTGGTGGTGGTATATGGAGGCTGATATGGCTGGTAGTGTTATATGGAGGCTGATATGGCTGGTAGTGTTATATAGAGGCTGATATGGCTGGTGGTGTTATATGGAGGCTGGTAGTGTTATATGGAGGCTGATATGGCTGGTGGTGTTATATGGAGGCTGGTAGTGTTATATGGAGGCTGATATGGCTGGTGGTGTTATATGGAGGCTGGTAGTGTTATATGGAGGCTGATATGGCTGGTGGTGTTATATGGAGGCTGATATGGCTGGTGGTGGTATATGGAGGCTTATATGGCTGGTAGTGTTATATGGGGGCTGATATGGCTGGTGGTGTTATATGGAGGCTGATATGGCTGGTGGTGTTATATATGGCTGGTGGTGTTATATGGAGGCTGATATGGCTGGTAGTGTTATATATGGCTGGTAGTGTTATATGGGGGCTGATATGGCTGGTGGTGTTATATGGAGGCTGATATGGCTGGTAGTGTTATATATGGCTGGTGGTGTTATATGGAGGCTGATATGGCTGGTAGTGTTATATATGGCTGGTAGTGTTATATAGACGCTCATAGTGGGGTCCATGCTCTCTGTATAAGGATCACACTCGTCTTTCCTGCTTCTCTACAATAGCGTTTTTTTATGGGGGTTTTTCTGATTAATAAAAGAGGAAGGAAGCGAAGACAAAGGTGACAGGAGGAGGAAGCGACCAGAACGTCCTCATATACATCACACGATGAACGTCCGCCCCTTAATTGTCACCATCCAGCTGATACATCACTATGTCGCCATATAGTGCTGAGCGTGAACTCACACAGAGATACCATACAGCCCCATAGACGTCTGTAGATGGCTCTGTACTATTATGGCCTATAATACGTCCTCTCCTGAAACCCTCTGTGCTGCTGTCCTGCAGCTCTGGCTCTGGACGCCTGCTCTTTATATATGATAATGTTCCGGTTCTCACCCCTGAAGAAAGTGAAAACCTTTTTTGTTCTATTTGTCACCAGCAGAGTTTCACCACAACCACATTTCCCTTCATCCACCTCCCCATACGCTGACTGCAGAATATCGCCTCCTGCAGAGCGTTGCATCAGCCACATGTTCAGAGTCTATATTTACCCCATAGTGTGACCCTGGTGGGCAGATTATAGACGAGCGGTCATCTGAAAGATATAATTAGAAGGCGCCGAACTATCGCCCTGCGGTTTCCTGTTTTGCTGCAAACTTGACTCTATATGGCGGTAATCCAGAGTTATGATGTAGCAGAGCCGACTCCGCGGGCCGCTCTGATCATTATATAGCGTCACGAGCTACTAGGGGTAACTAGAGTCACTATTAATATTTTACTTTATTTATATTGTGGTGCTCTAGTCACCTGCAGAGCTGCATTCCCAATTCTGCTGTAACATCCAGTCACCTGCAGAGCTGCATTCCCAATTCTGCTGTAACATCCAGTCACCTCCAGAGCTGCATTCTCAGTTCTGCTGTAACATCAAGTCACCTCCAGAGCTGCATTCCCAGTTCTACTGTAACATCCAGTCACCTGCAGAGCTGCATTCCCAGTTCTACTGTAACATCCAGTCACCTCCAGAGCTGCATTCCCAGTTCTACTGTAACATCCAGTCACCTGCAGAGCTGCATTCCCAGTTCTACTGTAACATCCAGTCACCTCCAGAGCTGCATTCCCTGTTCTGCTGTAACATCCAGCCACCTGCAGAGCTGCATTCCCAGTTCTGTAACATCCAGCCACCTGCAGAGCTGCATTTCCAGTTCTGCTCTTCATCCAGCCACCTCCAGAGCTGCATTCCCAGTTCTGCCCTTCATCCAGCCACCTCCAGAGCTGCATTCACTGTACTGCTCTTCATCCAGCCACCTCCAGAGCTGCATTCCCAGTTCTGCCCTTCATCCAGCCACCTCCAGAGCTGCAGTCACTATCCCACTGGTTACCTGTTACCGTTGTGAGAGCTCAGCGGACTGTGAGACATTTTGTACTCAGCTTAGAGATGATGGTCTGTGTGCAGAATTGTGAATACTGCTCTGGATGTAACATTTGAATGTTGCAGGATTACATGAGAAATCATATTAGGAATAATAAATAAAAAAACATAAACTGTGAATCTTGTATAATGGAAATAATTTCCTGGAAATTCTGCAAATCTAAAAACTCATACAGGACCCGCCCTACACAGCACCCCCTATAGGTGGCTCCAGGTTCTGATGATCCATACAGGAAAAGCAGGAGGGTGGAGGGAGGAGGAGGGGGTCAGGGACAGACTAGGGCAATCCCTTTATCATCCATTCCACCATCTCTGCTCCTTGTCGTCTGTTAGTGAGTTTCTGTTCCTGTTCTTGTTCCCTCCCGGTGTTGTTACCTACTCTGTATGTTCTTCTTGTCTGTCTGCTCGTCATACTGTAAGTCCTGGGGGTAACTGAGTGTTGGGAGCCAGGGAAGGTGTCTTATAGGTGAAACTGATATCTGCCATCTTGTGCCCAGTCAGCGTCATTACAGTCCACCGATTTATGATCACATCCTATGGGGGTTCAAAGGAGCCCAGATAATTGTAGGACACCAGGGGGCACATGACCGCCCTTCCATAGGGGATCCTTACACATCCATAGGGGATCCTTACACATCCATAGGGGATCCTTACACATCCATAGGGGATCCTTACACATCCATAGGGGATCCTTACACATCCATAGGGGATCCTTACACATTCATAGGGGATCCTTACACATAGGGGATTCTTACACATCCATAGGGGATCCTTACACATTCATAGGGGATCCTTACACATCCATAGGGGATCCTTACACATCCATAGGGGATCCTTACACATCCATAGGGCATCCTTACACAACCATAGGGGATCCTTACACATCCATAGGGGATCCTTACACATTCATAGGGGATCCTTACACATCCATAGGGGATCCTTACACATCCATAGGGGATCCTTACACATAGGGGATCCTTACACATCCATAGGGGATCCTTACACATCCATAGGGGATCCTTACACATCCATAGGGGATCCTTACACATAGGGGATCCTTACACATCCATAGGGGATCCTTACACATAGGGGATCCTTACACATCCATAGGGGATCCTTACACATTCATAGGGGATCCTTACACATAGGGGATCCTTACACATCCATAGGGGATCCTTACACATCCATAGGGGATCCTTACACATCCATAGGGGATCCTTACACATCCATAGGGGATCCTTACACATCCATAGGGGATCCTTACACATTCATAGGGGATCCTTACACATTCATAGGGGATCCTTACACATAGGGGATCCTTACACATCCATAGGGGATCCTTACACATCCATAGGGGATCCTTACACATCCATAGGGCATCCTTACACATCCATAGGGGATCCTTACACATTCATAGGGGATCCTTACACATTCATAGGGGATCCTTACACATAGGGGATCCTTACACATCCATAGGGGATCCTTACACATTCATAGGGGATCCTTACACATAGGGGATCCTTACACATCCATAGGGCATCCTTACACATCCATAGGGGATCCTTACACATCCATAGGGGATCCTTACACATTCATAGGGGATCCTTACACATAGGGGATCCTTACACATCCATAGGGGATCCTTACACATTCATAGGGGATCCTTACACATTCATAGGGGATCCTTACACATAGGGGATCCTTACACATCTGTAGTCTGATCCTTACACATAGGGGATCCTTACACATCCATAGGGCATCCTTACACATCCATAGGGGATCCTTACACATAGGGGATCCTTACACATCCATAGGGGATCCTTACACATTCATAGGGGATCCTTACACATAGGGGATCCTTACACATCCATAGGGCATCCTTACACATCCATAGGGCATCCTTACACATCCATAGGGGATCCTTACACATTCATAGGGGATCTTTACACATTCATAGGGGATCCTTACACATAGGGGATCCTTACACATCCATAGGGGATCCTTACACATTCATAGGGGATCCTTACACATCCATAGGGCATCCTTACACATCCATAGGGGATCCTTACACATCCATAGGGGATCCTTACACATTCATAGGGGATCCTTACACATAGGGGATCCTTACACATAGGGGATCCTTACACATTCATAGGGGATCCTTACACATAGGGGATCCTTACACATCTGTAGTCTGATCCTTACACATAGGGGATCCTTACACATCTGTAGTCTGATCCTTACACATAGGGGATCCTTACACATCTGTAGTCTGATCCTTACACATAGGGGATCCTTACACCCCGGCCCCCACTCACCGTTACTGAGTGTCCTGAGTGTCTCGTCCAGGTGGAGGTCAAATACTCGGATCTCGGCCACGTTCCTGGAGCGCTCCACCAACATCCGCACCAGGTGGGACCCCAAGAACCCGCAGCCCCCAGTCACCACATACACCTGCCCCTCAGATGGCATCTATGGGAGAGAGAGAGAGAAAGGGTGTACACAAAGCACAGGGGACCACGTCCTCCATCATGTGCTGCAGAGCCACGTATCTAAGCTAATCATGTCCGATAAACTGCTGTATCTAAACCCATCATTTGTGATACTGTCTGCAGAGCCATGTATCTAATCCCATCATGTGTGATACTGTCTTCTGAGCCATGTATCTTAGCCTGTGATGTAAGATACAGTTTGCTGAGCTATGTATGTAAGCCTATGATGTGAGATACAGTCTGCTGAGCCATGTATCTAATCCTATGATGTAAGACACAGTTTGCTGAGCTATGTATCTAATCCCATCATGTGTCATGCTGTCTGCTGAGCCATGTATCTAATCCCATCATGTGTCATGCTGTCTGCTGAGCCATGTATCTAAGCCTGTGATGTAAGACACAGTTTGTTGAGCCATGTATCTAAGCCTACGATGTAAGAGGCTGTCTGCTGAGTCATGTATCTAAGCCTACAATGTAAGAGGCTGTCTGCTGAGCCATGTATCTAAGCCTACGATGTAAGAGGCTATCTGCTGAGCCATGTATCTAAGCCTACGATGTAAGAGGCTGTCTGCTGAGTCATGTATCTAAGCCTACGATGTAAGAGGCTATCTGCTGAGTCATGTATCTAAGCCTACGATGTAAGAGGCTATCTGCTGAGTCATGTATCTAAGCCTACGATGTAAGAGGCTGTCTGCTGAGTCATGTATCTAAGCCTATGATGGTGGGGATGAGGTTGGGTGGAGTGTGGGGTCCCCTATGTACCCTCTCCTCTAGCGGTGGATATGACGTCTCAGTACAATGTTCCTGTGACTGCCGCTCCACATCTAATCTCCTCTATCTACAGGGAAACCATCAGTAAGTAGGTGAGAAGCTGCTGACTGATCCCGGGATGGTTATACTTGTGACCTAGAAGCCCATTCACAGCCTGTAACCCTGCACATAGCCAGGCCGCCTCATCTGATACTATTGTATCCAGTGTAGACAATGCTCTGTGAGCTGAACAGCCGAGACTCCAGACTTATACATTGTACAATACTGAAAACAGCAGCAGCAGCAGCTGTACAAGTCTCTAGTAGTTTGCCATAATGTATCAGCCTGCAATACAGGTTATTTAGCTCACAGAGTATTGTACATTGTATGGCGTCCAGGCTGTAGAGCTCACAGAGCATTGTCTACACTGGATACAGAGCAGGACTAGCTATGTACAATGTATCAGTCTGTAGCTCACAGAGCATTGTTCACACTGGATACAGCTGGGAGCAGGACTAGCTATGTACAATGTATCAGTCTGTAGCTCACAGAGCATTGTTCACACTGGATACAGCTGGGAGCAGGACTAGCTATGTACAATGTATCAGTCTGTAGCTCACAGAGCATTGTCTACACTGGATACAGCTGGGAGCAGGACTAGCTATGTACAATGTATCAGTCTGGAGCTCACAGAGCATTGTCTACACTGGATACAGCTGGGAGCAGGACTAGCTATGTACAATGTATCAGTCTGTAGCTCACAGAGCATTGTCTACACTGGATACAGCTGAGAGCAGGACTAGCTATGTACAATGTATCAGTCTGTAGCTCACTGAGCATTGTCTACACTGGATACAGCTGGGAGCAGGACTAGCTATGTACAATGTATCAGTCTGGAGCTCACAGAGCATTGTTTACACTGGATACAGCTGGGAGCTGGACTAGCTTTGTACAATGGATCAGTCCGGAGCTCACAGAGCATTGTTTACACTGGATACAGCTGAGAGCAGGACTAGCTATGTACAATGTATCAGTCTGGAGCTCACAGAGCATTGTCTACACTGGATACAGCTGGGAGCAGGACTAGCTATGTACAACGTATCAGTCCAGGCTGTAGAGCTCACAGAGCATTGTCTACACTGGATACAGCTGGGAGCAGGACTAGCTATGTACAATGTATCCTCCTGGAGCTCACAGAGCATTGTCTGGATCAGTTACAGCTATGTACATGGTTACTTATTGAGTCTGTTACAAGATGACATTTTTACAGACTGTGTGAGCGTTGTTTAGTCTGATGTGACCCCCTCTCCCCCCAGGATCTCCTGTATGAGGCTGTACACCGGGGGGCACCCTGCCATGCTGTGTAGTGACACCGGCCCCCCCTCTCTATACATGGGGGTGCAGCTATGAACACCGTCCCCTCATCTTCTGGTTGAGGTAGGATGTGGTTTCTGTGTTTCCTGCCATGATGTGAGATGCTGCGGTGTCTGGGAAGGGGGCGTCACACAGTATTATGGGGGGTCGGGGTCCACCGACTTATCTTATCAGCCTGGAACAGGGACAGAGTACAGGGACAGTGACCCCCCCAACACAGGACAGGTGCTTCACCACCGCTGCACCACATATTGCTCACACTGTCACCTGCAGAGAGAAGTGCCTCACCGGGGAGTAAACTGATGGGGATGCACTGTCACCTGCAGAGAGAAGTGCCTCACCGGGAAGTAAACTGCTGGGTACACACTGTCACCTGCACAGAGAAGTGCCTCACTGGGGAGTAAACTGCTGGGGATACACTGTCACCTGCAGAGAGAAGTGCCTCACCAGGGAGTAAACTGCTGGGGATGCACTGTCACCTGCAGAGAGAAGTGCCTCACTGGGGAGTAAACTGCTGGGCATTCACTGTCACCTGCAAAGAGAAGTGCCTCACCGGGGAGTAAACTGCTGGGTACACACTGTCACCTGCAGAGAGAAGTGCCTCTTCGGGGAGTAAACTGCTGGGCATTCACTGTCACCTGCACAGAGAAGTGCCTCACCGGGGAGTAAACTGCTGGGGATGCACTGTCACCTGCACAGAGAGGTGCCTCACCGGGGAGTAAACTGCTGGGTACACACTGTCACCTGCAGAGAGAAGTGCCACACCGGGGAGTAAACTGCTGGGCACACACTGTCACCTGCAGAGAGAAGTGCCTCACCGGGGTGTAAACTGCTGGGGATACACTGTCACCTGCAGAGAGAAGTGCCTCCCCAGGGAGTAAACTGCAGGGTACATACTGTAACCATGAGAGGTGACAACCTGCCACCAGTAATCTGCCACACACCTGTTATACGACCCACATACGGTCAGTGACAGAAGCTGCCGGTGCAGGAGCCGGTGCTGCAGGTCTGTGCGGAGCGTCAGCTCTGTGGTCCAGGCTGTGCCGCTCTGTTCTGTCAGGTGTTTATAGTATTAGGAAGAAAATGGGTTAAATAGAAGCGTCAGGATTCTGATCTCACACTAGATTTACTGCATTGTATGAGGAAAGTATGTGCCCCCCTATGACCCCCCCCCATAGTGCTGGACCCGCAGGACCAGTGCTCTTACCTTGCTGCGACGGCTGCTCCTCTCCATATACTGCTCGGCTCTGCTTCATCACTGTAATAGAGAAGAAGAGGAGGGAGGAGAGAGGGCGGACGCAGTCTGCGGCTCTCTGACACTGCAGCCAATGGACGGGATCTGGAGGGATATCAGGCATAGAGGAATCATCTGCAGGTGCTATAGGGGTCATGCACAGTAGGGGGTCCTGGGGGGGGGCCGGTTCCTACAGACACAGAGCGAGCGCAGGACTCCCCATCTCCATAGGCAGAGAAATGTAACCGAGTAGAGTATGAGGGGACCTATCGGAGGATCATACTCAGATACCTGGGCCACCATGGCTTCTGGTATATGTAGTGTACTCTAAAAAATAAAGGTGGTGATGCTGAGCAATAATGATTCAGTATGGCAGCCATCAATGTGTTCACCATCTGGAATCATAGTCACATACGGAGGTAGAAAATACTTAATCTGTATCGGCTATCCCTTCCCCAACATGATGCATTTATATCACTGGGGTGGTTGTAAGGGGGCAAGTTTCTGGGTCCCAGTGCACCTGCTACCACTGCGACCCCTGTCCCCGGGGTGGGGGGGAGTGTCTGCAGAGGGTGTTATAGTACCGATGTCACGGGTTACAGTGTGGTGTGTGCTCAACCGGTCACTTGTCAGATGGTGCTGTGTGAAGCCACTACTGTGGTGGTTGGTCAGAGTACAGCTCAGCCGGGTGGTAGGTCGTTGTGACGCCAGTGCCAGTTGGGCACACAGGTATGGTGGCACACCTGCTTTTATTTTAAGGTGGCTGGCTATACAGCGCACGTTTTCTCCTCTCAGTCGTTTAAGTAAGCGTGTCACTTTCCCTTTAGGTAGCACTGCTGGTAGCAGATAACCTGAAGACTTTAGATTTGGGTGAATTGAGCTGGGAAAGCAGTATGTACCTTAGAGAGGTGCCATGAGATGAGATGGACAAGAAAATTGTACTCACTGGGAACTCTGCCGAACTGCTGAAACTGTTACACGAAACCCACAGACCTAAAGAAAGATGGTGGAGCCAGGGGGCCCATAGGCAAGAACACAATTCTCCAACCCTGGACAAAGCCATGAAGACAAGAGACAATGATGGACCTCGCAGCATGGACTGGCAATCCTCAGAGGTAGTCGCACTCTCAGTGAAGAATACTCTGGAAAAAGGGTCCACAGACCTGCCCAATCCACCCTTTAAGTTCTACAGGGAGGTTTTCCATTGGAGGAGAGAGGGCTGAGGTAACTCAAGCACTGATTGCCTCTGGGAGATGAGTAGTGAGCCGAGCATCTGATCGCATCCTTTGTGCAGCCCTATAAATGATCGTTTCCTGACCGCTTACCTCTCTGTATACATTGGAGATGTGCTGCTGATAGCAGTGTATTTCAGTGGCCCCATGAATGATACAGGGACTGTTTGTGCGACCCAACCACTTAAGTTTAGTTGTGCTATGTAAAAGTGGTGCAAGTCATGAAGCAGTGAACAGCCAAATATATTTTAGTTTAAAAGGACGTTCTCATCAGTTACCAATCCTCTCCCTCTAAGTAGAGATACATTATAAGAATAACAGATTGCAGGGTCCCGGCCTCCATATTTCTGCTAGTGATTGTGATGTATTGTAGGGCGGTGAGGAAATTATTCAGGTCATTCTTCTCTGGGGAACTGTGTTATATCAACCATGTTCTATTCATTGACAGCAAGCATGCACGGAAGTCCTATGTGCAAGGGTTAAAGGGGTATTCCATTCAAACATAACTTTTCATATGTTGCTGCCCATGGTGAGATTAACAATTTCTTCCATACTTTATTTTCTATTCAGTCTCCTTCCCCCAGTTCTGAGCTTCTGCTTTCTGCTGAAGACACAAAAATCTGTGTGTGAGCTTTTCTCTCTCTTCAGAGCCGGCTGATGTAAACAAGTCCCTGGCAGGCTTTATCTGCAACATTGTAGCTCCTTTGTAATGCTGGGAGGGTTAATCTGAGGTCAAGTTGCTGATGAACTCACTGTGAATACCCCTCCCTGCATTACAAAGTTGCAGATAGGGATTTCTTTACATCAGCCATCTCGGAAGGGAGGGGGACATGGGGGACTAAGGAAAGGAGACTGAATAGATAATAACAAGTATGGAAGGAATTGTTAGTCTCACCATTGGCAGCAACATATCAAAGTTATGTTTGAATGGAATACCCCTTTAAGTTTGGGTTTATGCTGATTCACTGTGCCACCTTCCTGAGAGACAGTAAGTCTGGTCACCTCACTCTATTAAGCCTATCAGAACATTCCAAGTATCACCCTACTTCTCTGAGCCAATCAGGTCTCTCTCCACCTATGGGAAACCTCCCTGTAGCAGTTAGGTCTGTGTGTTCTCTCCTTTCTAGCGTCTTCTTCAGTGAGAGTCAGAACAAGAGTCAGTGAGAGGGTGGGCCTTTTCCAGGAGGGCCCTTCCCTGTTCCTGCTATGCAGTGCTAATCATCTAAGGTTCGACTACTGCTGTGTTTTGCCAGTCCAAACTATGAGGTCCATTCTCGTCTTCATCCAGGGTTGGAGACTTGTGTTTTGCTTATGGGCCCCCTGGCTCCACCACCTTTCTTAAGAACTCTGGTTTGAAGATGGTACAGATCAGCTTCCACATCGATGGTCGTGCCTCTGCACATGCCCTATGGGTGTTGTATGATAGTTTCAGCAGAGTTCCCTGTGAGAACAATTTCCTATCTCCTATCAACACGCAACCAACCAAACTGCACAGTGTCTCGCCAGCAGAGCATTCCTATCTCATCTCAGGTCACCTCTCCAAACCAAATACTCCTTTCCAAGCTCAAATTCTTCAGAACCAAAGTCTCCAGTTTACCTGCCAGTGGCAGAGCTACCTAAAGAGAAAGTGACCAGATTACCAACTCTCAAGCTAACAAGTCACTCTGCACCTTGTGATCATGGGACTTTATTGTATATTGGACTATCTTTGAAGCAAAAGTACCAGAAGGTGCATCACTTTAAGATTTTTACATCAATAGACCGGTGCGGGGATACCAGTGCTGGGGTCCTTTTTTTGAACTGCGGCCCAGGTCCCGCGCACGGTGCCCGTTCTGAAGCACTGGAGTTGGACCCACCCCCAGTGTGATGAAACCCCTCCCATTGATTGTAAAAGAGCCGCGTCACAGAGGGCGGGCCTACCTCCAGTGATGGTCCTATTGGTATATTCGCTTTAAGGACTGTTCAGAAAAATTCTCGGTTATGTCAAGAAACTGTGGGACTCATGTTCTTTGCCTCCACACTACACGATGGGGATACATGTTATTAGTGACGGTGGTTATGAGAACTAAGGGAGAAGCTAGTGTACCATTCTGGCCCATGACATCAGCTGTGACACTGGTACTACAACACCCAGCTAGCCTGCACTACAACACCCTCTGCTGACCAATCCCCCCCCCCCCCCATCACACCACATGACCTGTCAGCATCAGCTTACTGACACCTTCCAGGTGACAAAGAGGAAATAACTGAGAGAGCCAGGTAAGTATGTACAAAGCAGAAGGGAGGACAAATAGGAGCGAAGAAAAATACGTGAACCCGATTCCAGCTCCGGGATATGGAAATGTCTGACATTTCTCGGACAGCTCATAATCTGGAGGATCAGACTGGGAGTGTCCGTACGGTATGTCACCCCCGCACACCTGCACACAAGTTCTTCTCCTATTCACTTCAAAATTTATTTATTCTTGTTTTATTCTCTTTTGTCACTATTTTAGACATTTGTATTTCTTCCCCTTTTTCTTCTTTTTGTCTTTTTTAGGTTTGTTCCTTTTTTTTCTTTTGTTTTCTTTTCTATTTTAGATTCTTCTTGTTCTGGTTTCTGCTCCTTTTTAGATCCCTTTCTTCCCTGACCCATGCTTTTATTAGAGGGGTTATCCCAACATTACAAGTTATCCCCCCGTATCACAGGAGAGGTGACAAGTATCTAGCGGGGTCCGAACACAAGGTCCTTTTTCTGTTTTTTCTGGTGGCTGAGGAGGTTTCTGAACAAGAGATCTGGCAGGCTAAGGGTGCGGGAATCCATCCTGCCAGATGATGAGGGTGACGCTACCTCCCCCTACATATCCTAAACGTATAAGGAGGGTGGACTAGATGGACCAGGCGGTGTTTTTCTGCAGATACTCTTCTGTGTTTCTATAGAATATATATATATATATATAGTATATTACACCAATATATTATATAATTTCTTATGGTTTCCTTTCCGTTTTGTGGCGTTTTATTTGTCTGTAATCTTGTTTCTGTTAGTGGGGATGATGATATTATTACGCCTGGTGTCTCTTTGCTGTCGACTCGCCTGGTGTTAGTCCTGTTCTATCCCACAGTGGAGTGGTTGGACGCACATTCTGGATGTTCCTTTGTTTTTTATATGTGACTGATGATAATGGAAATCACGTTCACAGCAATAAAGGAAGAGATTACTCATCATTCTCTGCAGCTTGTTTCCCAGCACCGGATATCAGGGGTCGGGGGCGCCTCCAATAGAGAATACAGTACCAGCTGTGTGAGGTTCATGGAGTTTATGGTGGAGAGGGGCCGATGGGTTCACTTGCTGCCCATTCTCATGGAGGGCCGGTAATAGAGAGCTCCATTCTGCTGTCCGATGCTCCTCTGACCTTCTGTCTCTGCCTCTACTGACACGAGACA
Source organism: Dendropsophus ebraccatus (assembly GCF_027789765.1). Lineage (NCBI taxonomy): Eukaryota > Metazoa > Chordata > Amphibia > Anura > Hylidae > Dendropsophus > Dendropsophus ebraccatus. The sequence continues at coordinate 114,350,106 of NC_091462.1, forward strand.
GGAAGTGGTATCAGTGTACAGGAAGTGATGCACCGATGGTGGGACTCCTTGGAGGTGGCACCTTGAGGCTGATACCTGATGAAACTCACGCTACACAGGAGGGACCCCAGACAGCTTCTGGGGGACGTTCTCTGCTCTTTATCCTCTCCTTGTTGCCTTGTCCTGGCATTATGTTAGCGGAAAGAAAAGAAACTGATCTGATAGCCCGGACCCAGGCTACACAGTAAAGGCAGAGGTCTATAGTGGCAGGGTGCAGATGCATACAGCATTGTTACCTGTCCGCACCAGTTCTGAGGCAACCAAAAATGTATTGGGGGTCATAGCTCTGTATTTCGTGGTTGTACTTTCAGGTCCCAGAATCCATTTCTTTCCCTCAGCTGTTCATTAGTCTTGACTATTCCCCTCCTCCAGTACTCTTGCCAGTTCCTTGCTCTGAGCTGTTACAGAACACTTCAGTCTCCCTAAAAAAGATAGATAGATAGATAGATAGGAGAAAGAATAGAAGGCAACGTTCAGCCGACATTGTTCATGTCGGCTGATCGTTGCAGCCGTTTGTTTTCCAACATGTTGAAAAACAAGCGACTCATATAGCAGCGATCTGCTGCAGTCGCTCCGTGGAATAGGAGCGTCGGCAGCAGACACTGCTATATGCTATGGGCTGCCTGGACGATCAAGCGATCACCCGGGCAGACCCCCCGGACTCACCTACTCACTGCCGACGCGTGGCGGCAGTGAGCGGGAAACGAGGAGCAAATGAGTGCTGACAGCGCTCGTTTGTGCCTCCAGTCGGCCCGTGGAATAGGGCCTTAAGGGGACAGGGTTAGAGCTCAGAGATAAGATCCAGCCAAGCCTCCTGTGACATCAGAGGATAATGTATTGTCTTGGAATAGGACTCAGAATACGACTCCTAAAAGGAACCAACCGGGTGTGGTCATATCCATAGTTACCCGAATTATGGCGGCAGGAGCACCTACACACCAATCCAGTGAGTAAACCCAATGTACCCTTCTCTCTCTCTTCCAAGTAACCTAGCCCTGACCTTAGAATCTAACATCACCATTAAATGGGAAACAACCTCCATTAAATATCTTTCTTGGTTTGGTCGACTAGCGCAGGTGCAGGGACACTAAACAATGGATCAGAGTAGAGGGAGGCCCACCCCCCTGGTCTTTGACCTCTCATCCTTGGATTGCCAAACATTATACTACACACCACCAAGATTTTCCATTGCTTACATGACAGTTTCAATCTCATTGGAAGAAATTGTTATTGGCCTCGGACCTGTCCTATAAACCACGACCATTGATGACCCTCCACCTTCACCTTCACTTGGCTTGGAGACCTCTGCCTGGAGAGACGCATCATTGGCTGGAAAGCTTTCTCCATCAGGGTCTCACAGCTATGAAGGCCTTGAGAACTTAGGCGGTCCCTCCAAATCAAGTGCTCTGGTATGTGCTGTATACCTGTAACTCCTTACTGACCTCACCCCGTGCAGTGTGAAGTGGGAGCTGGACCTGCGGTGTGGCGCAGAGGACTGGAATTAATGCTTTCTCTTTACTCATAAACTTCCTATGGGATGCCAGGCACAGATAATTCTCACCCGGGGGTATCAGTACCCTCCAAAGTAAAAAAGAAAGGGGCGTTACTACGGGAAATTGGTTCCCTCGGAGGCCTCTACCTCTTTTTTTATTGCAGGTTCCTATGATGATAGTGTAAAAGGGTTTTTCCCATCTAAGCTTGTTATTCTCTGTCCATGGGATAGGAGGTCCCAAGCTGATCCCTGGGGGTCTGACAACCAGAACCCCACTATTCCCATGCAATTGCCCTTCAATGATTGGAGTGCTCAGCGCATCTATGAGCCTGCACTCCATTCATTCCCTATAGGGCCACCAATCGCTTCCAAGTTCAGATAGATGAGATTCCCAATAAAGATTTGGACAAATAGAATAATAATTCCATCCGGTACCTAATAATGAAGCTTAATGGCTCCTTCTGTGCAATAATCAACCTAAAGGAACTGACCATGGTTCTGTCATATCAGACATGGATGGAAACCACCCAGGATTCCTCATGATCTCTCTTCAGACCGGTCAGCAGTCCACCAAGCACAGCTCTCCCCTTTGGCTTTGAGTTTTTACAATACCGATGGCCAAGACAATGGGGCGTATACAGGGGCGGATTAACTTTACCATAGGCCCTGGGCTGTTCACCAAGCCTGGGCCCCCCCACCCCATTGTAACTATGGCGGCACTAGCCTGGTGTTCATAGTACAGGATAGATAATGTCATGATGTCCTGATTTGTGCAAAATTGCCATTAAAAAACAGTGATTTTTTGCAAATCATGACGGAAGTGTAGCCCGGAGAGAGTACACCACTGAAAGTGTAAGTCTTTTTGGGTGGTCATGGGCCCCCCAGGAGCTCAGGGCCCTGGGCTGCCGCCCGAAACGCCCCTATTATAATCCACTACTGGGCGTATAAGGAAAGGACGTCATCATTATTCCATATCTAGATGATTTCCCAGTAGTCTGTGACACACAGGAAAACAGAAGCTGCATGCAGCGGGTGATAGACATTACGACCAAGCTGGGGTCGGTGATAAAAAAATCCTGCTGTCATAAATTATGAGACTCCAGACAACGGATGTGTTACTGCCACACACCAAAATCCAAGGGAAGTCACGTCAGTGTCAGGTCATCATGCATTCCGGTGAGGATAAAGCTGGACATTTGCCACCCGATCCCAGCGGGGACTCTGCTCACTTCATGTTGTTGTGTTCAGGATACAAAGACATATTACACCACATAGCAAGTTGGCGGAGGTGCAGCCATCATAGAGATATCGGCAATAGAGACGAGCAAACCTCGAGCATGCTTGAGTCGATCCGGACCCGAACTTTCGGCATTTGATTAGCGGTGGCTGCTGAACTTGGATAAAGCCCTAAGGCTATGTGGAAAACATGGATATAGTCATTGGCAGTATCCATGTTTTCCAGACAACCTTTGAGCTTTATCCAAGTTCAGCAGCCCCAGCTAATCAAATGCCAAACATTCGGGTTCGGATCGACTCGAACCCGGTTCGCTCATCTCTAATCGGCAAAATATGTAGTGTCCAGAGTTGCTGTTTTTCCTCTGTCCTCTAGTGGGCAGGAAACCCTTTCTGTTATTTAAAGAGACAGTGCACATACCTAAAACTGCTCCCAATCTCAACTTTGCATCTTCTATTTACAGTAGCTCTGCCCGCTCCCTGGTGCCTGAGGAGTATTGTGGTTCCTTGAGTCCATGGAGAAGATGTGGCTTGTTTCCTGATCTACTTCTTTTGACTCCACTTCCCCTTGACCCCATGCACCATACAGTCTCTCCGGTGCCTGACCCAGATTGTAGACCTTTGCCCGCCTGCCTCACCTGGCCTGTAACATTATCTTGCCACCTGCCCATAATTTACACCTGGACCAAGAATTGCATTGGTCTGACCATTTGGCTCCTCATAACCGTGTTTTATGGTCTGTTGGGGCAGCCATCACCCACAGTGGGACTATTCTTGGCAAGTGACCTGGTTTCCTATAGCAGCTAAGACCTCATCCTGGAGCGGGTCAAAAGGTGAAAACCTACTGGGCACTTAGTCCAATGTCAAACCGGTACGGTAACACAGCAGGTCCACGCCTCTTGCTGTTACCAGGATACAAATGCTTCTTCTATCGCAAAGCTCCAAGTATAACCATATAATGTATAACCCATCTCAAGAAGTAAACCTTCAGAAGGTCACATCTCCCGTTTCCATGCATCTGAAGAAGAGGATGACACCTCGAAATGGTCTGGTAACCTTGGATGGAGTTCAGAGATCCACACGCTATTCATGGCGTGGGGGTGAGGGAGTTTTTTTTTTTCATGGGGGGGGCGCATTATGAAGGGCAACAAGGCAGACATAACCCATGTGACCGCACAGGTGCAGTGTTATCATGTGCAGTAGATGAACCTCATCCGTTGCAGTCACAGAGTCCATTTACTTTGTCTGGAGGCTGGTTCGGGGTTTTATTGAATAAGTCACCATCTTACCTTTTACCTGCGGAGCTTACACTCTAATCCTGTCCATTTGGCTCCATGGTCCTCAGGTTGCTGTGACTGAGCCCAGAACATTAATAATGCAGGGACTTTCCATAAAAGACAAGGCATTTAGTAACAAGTGGACAGTTCTTTTGTTACTGGCAGCGGTCACCTGGCAGGAAGGAGGCGAGTTTCCTTGGTATGGATAGAAAGGACCTCGTTGTGAAATAAATTATCCACTACATCCAAGCAATCTCCATGTAAACCTCCACCCAGCCGTCCTCCCGGTGGCCCCAGAGCCACTGTCTTGGCACAGCCGCTGACTTATCCTGCCTATGTGTGTTCATCCTGGGCTTCCTGGTTCATAAACACAATGCCGGGACTGCAGTGAGGACTGACACACACAGAGCAGGGATCACACTAATGTAGAAAGCGGGTGTAACCGGCTAACGATAGGGAAATAATCTATTCCATGTGTCTATATGTAGAGATGTTTGTTGTGGTTGTTAGGGAGACGTCACTTCCATATGTCTATAATAAATGACCTTTATATTACTGGGGGAATCCCATGTCTGCTATGTATGTGGCCTCCGCCCGGGGTCCCCCCACATAAACACAGCAGCTGTGGCCGCCCAGCGTCTGGAGGCCTCTACATCAAACAACACATTTCCTCCCACGTCAGGCACCATGGAAATACTGAGGAACACCATTAAAGTTCCTTGTAACTTATCGAGAATCCACTCAAGGAAAATGTGGAGAAAACAAAGGATGGAAAAAAGGACAAATATATCCTATTATACAAACAGGACAATTACAGAGAGAGCCAAGTGTAATAAGAGCAGAGCCGGCTGCAGATGTGCCCCAGGGGCAGTGCTCCCCGACCTGAGGACGTCCAGTGGCTGCACAACTAGGACTCAATGGAAGACTGGGAACACTAGCCGAGATTGAAGGGACACTGGACCATGAGCTGCAATGTGGTGGTACAAATGTGCAGGCTACCATCCCTGGTGTCCTGTGGTTTATTGCTTCTGTCCCCGTGTCCTGTGGTTTAATGCTCCAGTCCCTGGTGTCCTGTGGTTTAGTGCTTCAGTCCCTGGTGTCCTGTGATTTAGTTCTCCCACCCCTGGTATCCAGTGATTTAGTGTTCAAGTCACTGGTGTCCACTGGTTTAGAGTTTCAGTCCCTGGTGTCCTGTGGTTTTGTGCTTTAGTCCCTGGTGTCCTGTGATTTAGTGCTTTAGTCCCTGGTGTCCTGTGGTTTAGTGCTTTAGTCCCTGGTGTCCTGTGATTTAGTGCTTTAGTCCCTGGTGTCCTGTGGTTTAGTGCTTTAGTCCCTGTGTAACCGGTTGCTTTTGATAATAGTCTGAGAAGGCTATAACCACACAGATTTATAGAAAAATAAGAGATTTATTACAGAAAACAATACTTAGCTGCAGTTACAGATGGTACAGATGAATAGATGTTCCTTCCACAATGAAATGGGGAGCCCCATTGTATATTATGCACTAATATACACCCATTTTGCTCGACAACAGGGTGCTGGGCACCTTCCATCCATGGTCCCAGCTGAGGCTGACTAGAAGCTACATACCCCCGATCTTTATAGTAAGTTTGGGTGGGGGGTGATGTGCTTCCAGAAATGTCTATGTAGACCACTGATGACCATGAATGGAAGTTTCCCAGGCCCTGTACATGTTTACCAAGCAAAATGTGGTTGTTCAATTTCAGCTACATGCATTTGGACAATAACAACAACTGTGTCCTCCAATGTTGACACTACTGGGGAGGTTTATGGCCGAACAGTTGACATAACAATACATCTACCTATTCCCATGCACATAGCTAAATACAAACCAATCCCACTTACACAGCCAGCTAAGATAGATAGATAGATAGATAGATAGATAGATACATAGATACAAATAAGACATGAAAACACTACATTCCTTCCTATCACATGAATAAGACACTTTAACAATCTGAAATAAACCCATCCGGTTACACTCCACCCCTTGTCTTATTGATGTGATTTAAGGAAGTTACAAAACATTATTTGTGATGTCATAGATTTGGTATCATCCTCATTTGAACATGTAATTATTCGCATACTATTCTCTTCATTTTATACTTCACCTCCTGTTTCTAAACCTTTGTGTAATAAACTAAATTTGAGACCATGACAAGTACATATCAGTAAGGACACTTCCCACCCCTTGGTCCATAATGGACATGAGGTTGCTGTAGGACAAATAGTGTATTTCACTATTTCTTATTTGTCTATCACAGAAATTACCCCGTCACTGACTGGGCTAAAAACCAAAACTGGAAAAGACTGGTGTGCTGGATTATCAGTCATAGCAATGAAAAAATGTCTCTTTAGTTCGTAAATGTCTCTCTTTATAGATGTCTTTGCAAGTTGATTGGTCTGTCTCAGTCCTTCCCCCTCCTCTCTCTCAGGTCAGGGGGGTTGCAGGTATGGCTGGAGGTGCAGACTCTAGAACCCCTTTCTGTGGCAGTGCTGTGCCTGGTGAGGGTCATCTTTTTCCATCATCTTGGCACCTCGGCAGACAGTCGTCTCAGGTTGTCGCCTCTTCAGGCTCATCTGCTCTCCACTTTGCTGAAGATGGAGTTAGAGACAGACCATAGCAGATAACAAACATTCAAGCTGTATGGGGTGGGCTCAGCAACTCAGTCTCAGTCACACAAGAGCAGAATAGCATGACTTGCAGCGTCCTTGATGGCTCTTGTATTTCGTTATAGTGTTTGTTCTTCACCACCCCTTCATTAAATGAATGAAACAACAGTAACAAATGTCACACTCTAATTTTGTCAATCCAACACCTTCTTGTAGTAACATTGCCCAGTCAGCACCTGAGGATTTCTGTTATAGAACAACCAAGACAAACACCTATTGTCCTCCTATATGTCTCTAGTCATTCTACTGTTATTGCTAAATACTCTAAGCTCTCAGGTATCTCATCAATATCAATAAAAGTACATATTTCTGTTATAGCAAGAGGGAGTATAAAGAATATGTCAACTTTCTTTTACCATCTGTCAAATTTGATTCAATTTAGTACATCACATTTTAGATCATATCATATATAAATTTTCACAATGCAGGCAGGTTACTTTTACATTTTTTTATCTGTCATATAACCCCAACATACAGCTCACAGAACTATACATCAGTCTGAGCCATCCATACATACAGGTAATACAACTATACATACAGCTCATAGAATGATCTAAATAGATCACTCTATTGCTTTCAGCTGAGTTCAAAATCGCTGCGCAAACGTTTAGAAACATATAACATATGGCAGTACAGACAAACAATAGACATACATGGGCCCATTCACAACAGTCTCACAGGAAGCGCAAAAGTCACTTCCAAAAAAACAAAACAAAAACAAAAGAGTTCTTATCAACTCTAACTGGAGCTCCAAACAAAAACCAAAAACCTAAATGCGCATTTTTATTCAGTCTGGTGACTCACTGAACTACAATCCCCAGTATAACCAAAAAACACATGTGGGTAGTACTACAAAAAAAGAACATTAAGTTTTACTCTGGCCAGGACTCAACAGGTGATACCAAACATGGCTTCTCTGCTAGGACGGCCACTTACTCCTGCAAACAAACAAATCATTAGTTGTAATTAGGGGAAGAAAACATTAGCAGGGGGTGTCTCTTCACTTCTGTTCTTCTCTCAACAGCTGCAGAATACAAAACAATAAGGAAAACACAACATGTACACAACACAAAAGTACTGACATTTGGCCAATTTGTTACCACGTGGATTTAAATTAATGTTAAAGGATATCCATTACATCCCAGGTTATACACATACTATATATAGCAATTCTCCAAGAACCTGCAGATAAAACACAGACATATTAGTTATATCATTGATTAAATAATCCCATGAATTCCTCATGTTCCATCAGACTAACCTTTATCTGACTGGTCCACATACAGAAAATACAAACACTAAAACAATGGACAGAGGACAACACTTTGTACAGAGATTAAGTCTATAAATGTCACCACCAGATAGCCATCAACTTTCCTTCAAATGACAGAGTCCCCAACTGATATCATTCTAGCCAATATATTCATGATCTTCATTAGTTTCAAATGTGAATATCTAGTAATATTAGACTTGTTGTCAAAACTCCACCAACTCCATGCTACTACTATAAGCCATAGATCAGCTTCAGGGGCTGAACACAGACTGTTACCTGACAAGCTGCTGCTCACTCTGCTCTCCTAGATACAGAGATAGAAAAACTTTTCTGCAGTGCAAATACACATGCAACGTCATATACGAACCATTACAGCACAAATATACAAGCCTTCATTTAAGGCTGGAAGTTACGCTTTTCACTATCACACTGTTACCTTCTACACATTCGTCGTTCCAATACCGATAATACAATAACATCCATTCTTACCGGCCAATAACACACAACTTCTACTCATCCTCTTTGCAAACACATTACTACAGGTTTCACATCTCTCTAACTCTTAACATGATTTACTTCAAACCTATAGACCAACACACTGTGACCGCTCATTGGCCAAAACCTGGTGAGGAGCCTGCTCCCACGCTACAATCTCCACATCCATGAAGCCCACTTGCTTCACTTCTTTTTCTTGTATGTCTCTCTCAATTCGCGCCAGCAGACAGATCCATCCCACATCTGCTGCCGTCTTCCGCCATTCAAGAGACATAACAAGGCACCACCAGCCGACTGGGGTCTGTCAGCTGAAATGGTGTCACCACCTCGAGTGCTGGGTGCCCAGGGTCGCGAACTATACACCCACCAGGGGACTGGACTCGCTTTGTCATCTACCCCACAACTACACATCTCAGCTAACACATACATTATACTTCTATTATATAGTTATAACAATTCCTGGACTATTATCCCACTTCTGACACCATTATGTAACCGGTTGCTTTTGATAATAGTCTGAGAAGGCTATAACCACACAGATTTATAGAAAAATAAGAGATTTATTACAGAAAACAATACTTAGCTGCAGTTACAGATGGTACAGATGAATAGATGTTCCTTCCACAATGAAATGGGGAGCCCCATTGTATATTATGGACTAATATACACCCATTTTGCTCGACGACAGGGTGCTGGGCACCTTCCATCCATGGTCCCAGCTGAGGCTGACTAGAAGCTACATACCCCCGATCTTTATAGTAAGTTTGGGTGGGGGGTGATGTGCTTCCAGAAATGTCTATGTAGACCACTGATGACCATGAATGGAAGTTTCCCAGGCTTTGTACATGTTTATCAAGCAAAATGTGGTTGTTCAATTTCAGCTACATGCATTTGGGCAATAACAACAACTGTGTCCTCCAATGTTGACACTACTGGGGAGGTTTATGGCCGAACAGTTGACATAACAATACATCTACCTATTCCCATGCACATAGCTAAATACAAACCAATCCCACTTACACAGCCAGCTAAGATAGATAGATAGATAGATACATAGATACATAGATACATAGATACAAATAAGACATGAAAACACTACATTCCTTCCTATCACATGAATAAGACACTTTAACAATCTGAAATAAACCCATCCGGTTACACCCTGGTATCCTGTGGTTTAGTCAGGGCCGGATTAAAGGGAGGGCACCAGGGGCACGTGCCCTGGGGCCTCCACCACTTAGGGGCCCCCACCAGCAGGAACCCTAGTAGATCGGTGCTGCTTACCCAGGATATCAGGCCATGTAATAGGACCCTAAAACAGTGGGCAACAGCGCACAGAAAGTGCTGTGTTCTCACATTGCGTTATTAACACAAACACAATGTGGGAATACACTCTGATACTTAGCCCTCCCCGCTCCTGTCTCTAGGATCTGGCATCTTCCTCTGCACTGCAGCCTCTAGTGACCATCATGTGTGCAACAGAGGAGGATGCTAAGCAATACAGCCAGGAGTCAGGAGGGCCTGTGCTAAGTCGCCTACAGTAAGCTGCCATCTGTATAGATCGTGGCATAGTTAATTTATTTATTGGGAGGGGGTGTCGCCCGGGGCCTCCACCAACCTTAATCCGGCCCTGGGTTTAGTGCTTTAGTCCCTGGTGTCCTGTGGTTTAGTGCTCCAGTCCCTGGTGTCCTGTGATTTAGTGCTTTAGTCCCTGGTATCCTGTGGTTTAGTGCTCCAGTCCCTGGTATCCTGTGATTTAGTGCTCAAGTCCCTGGTGTCCACTGGTTTAGAGTTTCAGTCCCTGGTGTCCTGTGGTTTAGTGCTCCAGTCCCTGGTGTCCTGTCATTTAGTGCTTTAGTCCCCAGTGTCCTGTGGTTTAGTGCTCCAGTCCCTGGTGTCCTGTGATTTAGTGATTTAGTCCCTGGTGTCCTGTGGTTTAGTGCTTTAGTCCCTGGTGTCCTGTGGTTTAGTGCTCCAGTCCCTGGTGTCCTGTGGTTTAGTGCTCCAGTCCCTGGTGTCCTGTGGTTTAGTGCTTTAGTCCCTGGTGTCCTGTGGTTTAGTGCTCCAGTCCCTGGTGTCCTGTGGTTTAGTGCTCCAGTCCCTGGTGTCCTGTGATTTAGTGCTTTAGTCCCGGTGTCCTGTGGTTTAGTGCTTTAGTCCCTGGTGTCCTGTGGTTTAGTGCTTTAGTCCGTGGTGTCCTGTGGTTTAGTGCTTTAGTCCGTGGTGTCCTGTGGTTTAGTGCTTTAGTCCCTGGTGTCCTGTGGTTTAGTGCTCCAGTCCCTGGTGTCCTGTGGTTTAGTGCTCCAGTCCCTGGTGTCCTGTGATTTAGTGCTTTAGTCCCGGTGTCCTGTGGTTTAGTGCTCCAGTCCCTGGTGTCCTGTAGTTTAGTGCTCCAGTCCCTGGTGTCCTGTGGTTTAGTGCTCCAGTCCCTGGTGTCCTGTGGTTTAGTGCTCCAGTCCCTGGTGTCCTGTGGTTTAGTGCTCCAGTCCCTGGTGTCCTGTGATTTAGTGCTTTAGTCCCGGTGTCCTGTGGTTTAGTGCTCCAGTCCCTGGTTTCCAGTCGTTTAAGAGTTTCAGTCCCTCCAGTCCTGTAATTTAATGTATCAGACTGTATGATATCTATTTCTCCTCTCTCCAGTCATGTAGACATTGCTCTTGCTCTTGGGTTACCGTCCCAGCATCCACAGATTTTTGCATATGGTTCCTGTAATGGGACATAAGGACACTCCCCTCATGGTCCTCAGCCAGCATCACACATGGATAATAATTCTAGAGAAGAAGAAGACAGATCTATCAACATAAACAGACAATAAAACTATGAATTACCCCAGATAAAGCTTAGGTCCCCTCCCCCATGAATACATTTAGTACACAGCCAGAACCTGTATTATTTCTGTCACTTTTAGGCAGAAGAATGGCTTGTTTCTTATGGTTTGTTATTATTTCTCTGGAGTCTTCCATGAACATCTTGTTGCTCACTGTCACAATCTGCGGTGTCCTGGCTGTCTGCCCTGGAAGCCATAAGGACTTGTACCCGGACCATATAGAACCTGCAAGAGCATCCTACAACCACATCCAACAACAACATCCTACAACAACAATAGCATCCTAAAACAAGAGTGTCCTACAACTACATCCTACAACAGCATCCTACAACAACAATAGCATCCTACAACAAGAGTGTCCTACAACTACATCCTACAACAACGTCCTACAACAACAATAGCATCCTAAAACAAGAGTGCCCTACAACTACATCCTAAAACAAGAGTGCCCTACAACTACATCCTAAAACAAGAGTGCCCTACAACTACATCCTACAACAAGTGCGTCCTACAGCTACGTCCTACAACAAGAACAGCATCTTACTACAACAGCGTCCTACAACTACGTACAACAACAATGGCGTCTTACAACAACAATAGCATCCTATAAAAAGAGTCTCATACAACTACATCCTACAACAAGAGCGTCCTACAACTTTGTCCTACAACAAGACCATCCTACAACTATGTCCTACAACAACAATAGTGTCCTACAACAAGAGTGTCCTACAACTACGTCCTACAGCAACAGCATCCTACAACTACGTACAACGGCGTCTTACAACGACAATAATAGTATCCTATAAAAAGAGTGTCCTACAACAAGAGTGTCCTGCAACTACATCCTACAACAAGTGTGTCCTACAACTACATCCTACAACAAGAGTGTCCTACAACGACATCCTACAACAAGAGCCTCTTACAACTACATCCTACAACAAGTGTCCTACAACTACATCCTACAACAAGTGTCCTGCAACAAGTGTCCTACAACTACATCCTACAAGTGTGTCCTACAACGACATCCTACAACAAGAGTGTACTGCAACTACATCCTACAACAAGAGTGTCCTACAACGACATCCTACAACAACAAGAGCCTCCTACAACTACATCCTACAACAACAAATGTGTCCTGCAACTACATCCTACAACAAGTGTCCTACAACTACATCCTACAACAAGTGTCCTACAACTACATCCTACAACAAGTGTCCTACAACTACATCCTACAAGTGTGTCCTACAACTACATCCTACAACAAGAGTGTCCTACAACTACATCCTACAACAAGTGTGTCCTGCAACTACATCCTACAACAAGTGTCCTACAACCACATCCTACAACAAGTGTCCTACAACTACATCCTACAACAAGTGTCCTACAACTACATCCTACAACAAGAGTGTCCTACAACTACATCCTACAACAACAAGAGTGTCCTACAACTACATCCTACAACAAGAGTGTCCTACAACTACATCCTACAACAAGAACCTCTTACAACTACATCCTACAACAAGAGTGTCCTACTACGACATCCTACAACAACAAGAGTGTCCTACAACGACATCCTACAACAACAAGAGCCTCCTACAACTACATCCTACAACAACAAGTGTGTCCTGCAACTACATCCTACAACAAGTGTCCTACAACTACATCCTACAACAAGTGTCCTACAACTATATCCTACAACAAGAGTGTCCTACAACTACATCCTACAACAACAAGAGTGTCCTACAACTACTTCCTACAACAAGAGTGTCCTACAACTACATCCTACAACAAGAGTGTCCTACAACTACATCCTACAACAAGAGCCTCTTACAACTACATCCTACAACAAGAGTGTCCTACAACGACATCCTACAACAACAAGAGTGTCCTACAACGACATCCTATAACAACAAGAGCCTCCTACAACTACATCCTACAAGTGTGTCCTACAACAAGAGTGTCCTACAACTACATCCTACAACAAGAGTGTCCTACAACTACATCCTACAACAAGAGCCTCTTACAACTACATCCTACAACAAGAGTGTCCTACAACTACATCCTACAACAAGAGTGCCCTACAACGACATCCTACAAGTGTGTCCTACAACAAGAGTGTCCTACAACTACATCCTACAACAACAAGAGTGTCCTACAACTACTTCCTACAACAAGAGTGTCCTACAACTACATCCTACAACAAGAGTGTCCTACAACTACATCCTACAACAAGAGCCTCTTACAACTACATCCTACAACAAGAGTGTCCTACAACGACATCCTACAACAACAAGAGCCTCCTACAACTACATCCTACAACAACAAATGTGTCCTGCAACTACATCCTACAACAAGTGTCCTACAACTACATCCTACAACAAGTGTCCTACAACTACATCCTACAACAAGTGTCCTACAACTACATCCTACAACAAGTGTCCTACAACTACATCCTACAAGTGTGTCCTACAACTACATCCTACAACAAGAGTGTCCTACAACTACATCCTACAACAAGTGTGTCCTGCAACTACATCCTACAACAAGTGTCCTACAACCACATCCTACAACAAGTGTCCTACAACTACATCCTACAACAAGTGTCCTACAACTACATCCTACAACAAGAGTGTCCTACAACTACATCCTACAACAACAAGAGTGTCCTACAACTACATCCTACAACAAGAGTGTCCTACAACTACATCCTACAACAAGAACCTCTTACAACTACATCCTACAACAAGAGTGTCCTACTACGACATCCTACAACAACAAGAGTGTCCTACAACGACATCCTACAACAACAAGAGCCTCCTACAACTACATCCTACAACAACAAGTGTGTCCTGCAACTACATCCTACAACAAGTGTCCTACAACTACATCCTACAACAAGTGTCCTACAACTATATCCTACAACAAGAGTGTCCTACAACTACATCCTACAACAACAAGAGTGTCCTACAACTACTTCCTACAACAAGAGTGTCCTACAACTACATCCTACAACAAGAGTGTCCTACAACTACATCCTACAACAAGAGCCTCTTACAACTACATCCTACAACAAGAGTGTCCTACAACGACATCCTACAACAACAAGAGTGTCCTACAACGACATCCTATAACAACAAGAGCCTCCTACAACTACATCCTACAAGTGTGTCCTACAACAAGAGTGTCCTACAACTACATCCTACAACAAGAGTGTCCTACAACTACATCCTACAACAAGAGCCTCTTACAACTACATCCTACAACAAGAGTGTCCTACAACTACATCCTACAACAAGAGTGCCCTACAACGACATCCTACAAGTGTGTCCTACAACAAGAGTGTCCTACAACTACATCCTACAACAACAAGAGTGTCCTACAACTACATCCTACAACAAGAGTGTCCTACAACTACATCCTACAACAAGAGTGTCCTACAACTACATCCTACAACAAGAGCCTCTTACAACTACATCCTACAACAAGAGTGTCCTACAACGACATCCTACAACAACAAGAGTGTCCTACAACGACATCCTATAACAACAAGAGCCTCCTACAACTACATCCTACAAGTGTGTCCTACAACAAGAGTGTCCTACAACTACATCCTACAACAAGAGTGTCCTACAACTACATCCTACAACAAGAGCCTCTTACAACTACATCCTACAACAAGAGTGTCCTACAACTACATCCTACAACAAGAGTGCCCTACAACTACATCCTACAAGTGTGTCCTACAACAAGAGTGTCCTACAACTACATCCTACAACAAGAGTGCCCTACAACTACATCCTACAACAAGAGTGTCCTACAACTACATCCTACAACAAGAGTGCCCTACAATGACATCCTACAACAAGAGTGTCCTACAACTATATCCTACAACAACAAGAGTGTCCTACAACTACATCCTACAACAAGAGTGTCCTACAACTACATCCTACAACAACAATAGTGTCCTACAATTACATCCTACAACAAGAGTGTACTGCAACTACATCCTACAACAAGAGTGTGCTACAACTACATCCTACAACAACAAGAGCCTCCTACAACTACATCATACAACAAGTGTCCTACAACTACATCCTACAACAAGAGTGTCCTACAACTACATCCTACAACAACAAGAGTGTCCTACAACTACATCCTACAACAAGAGTGTCCTACAACTACATCCTACAACAACAAGAGCCTCCTACAACTACATCATACAACAACAAGTGCCCTACAACTACATCCTACAACAAGAGTGTCCTACAACTACATCCTACAACAAGAGTCCTACAACTACATCCTACAACAAGAGTGTCCTACAACTATATCCTACAACAACAAGAGTGTCCTACAACTACATCCTACAACAAGAGTGTCCTACAACTACATCCTACAACAACAAGTGTGTCCTACAACTACATCCTACAACAAGAGTGTCCTACAACGACATCCTACAACAACAAGAGCCTCCTACAACTACATCCTACAACAACAAATGTGTCCTGCAACTACATCCTACAACAAGTGTCCTACAACTACATCCTACAACAAGTGTCCTACAACTACATCCTACAACAAGTGTCCTACAACTACATCCTACAACAAGTGTCCTACAACTACATCCTACAAGTGTGTCCTACAACTACATCCTACAACAAGTGTGTCCTGCAACTACATCCTACAACAAGTGTCCTACAACCACATCCTACAACAAGTGTCCTACAACTACATCCTACAACAAGTGTCCTACAACTACATCCTACAACAAGAGTGTCCTACAACTACATCCTACAACAACAAGAGTGTCCTACAACTACATCCTACAACAAGAGTGTCCTACAACTACATCCTACAACAAGAACCTCTTACAACTACATCCTACAACAAGAGTGTCCTACTACGACATCCTACAACAACAAGAGTGTCCTACAACGACATCCTACAACAACAAGAGCCTCCTACAACTACATCCTACAACAACAAGTGTGTCCTGCAACTACATCCTACAACAAGTGTCCTACAACTATATCCTACAACAAGAGTGTCCTACAACTACATCCTACAACAACAAGAGTGTCCTACAACTACTTCCTACAACAACAAGAGTGTCCTACAACTACTTCCTACAACAACAAGAGTGTCCTACAACTACTTCCTACAACAAGAGTGTCCTACAACTACATCCTACAACAAGAGTGTCCTACAACTACATCCTACAACAAGAGCCTCTTACAACTACATCCTACAACAAGAGTGTCCTACAACGACATCCTACAACAACAAGAGTGTCCTACAACGACATCCTATAACAACAAGAGCCTCCTACAACTACATCCTACAAGTGTGTCCTACAACAAGAGTGTCCTACAACTACATCCTACAACAAGAGTGTCCTACAACTACATCCTACAACAAGAGCCTCTTACAACTACATCCTACAACAAGAGTGTCCTACAACTACATCCTACAACAAGAGTGCCCTACAACGACATCCTACAAGTGTGTCCTACAACAAGAGTGTCCTACAACTACATCCTACAACAACAAGAGTGTCCTACAACTACTTCCTACAACAAGAGTGTCCTACAACTACATCCTACAACAAGAGTGTCCTACAACTACATCCTACAACAAGAGCCTCTTACAACTACATCCTACAACAAGAGTGTCCTACAACGACATCCTACAACAACAAGAGTGTCCTACAACGACATCCTATAACAACAAGAGCCTCCTACAACTACATCCTACAAGTGTGTCCTACAACAAGAGTGTCCTACAACTACATCCTACAACAAGAGTGTCCTACAACTACATCCTACAACAAGAGCCTCTTACAACTACATCCTACAACAAGAGTGTCCTACAACTACATCCTACAACAAGAGTGCCCTACAACGACATCCTACAAGTGTGTCCTACAACAAGAGTGTCCTACAACTACATCCTACAACAAGAGTGCCCTACAACTACATCCTACAAGTGTGTCCTACAACAAGAGTGTCCTACAACTACATCCTACAACAAGAGTGCCCTACAACTACATCCTACAACAAGAGTGCCCTACAATGACATCCTACAACAAGAGTGTCCTACAACTATATCCTACAACAACAAGAGTGTCCTACAACTACATCCTACAACAAGAGTGTCCTACAACTACATCCTACAACAACAATAGTGTCCTACAATTACATCCTACAACAAGAGTGTCCTACAACTACATCCTACAACAAGAGTGTGCTACAACTACATCCTACAACAAGAGTGTGCTACAACTACATCCTACAACAACAAGAGCCTCCTACAACTACATCATACAACAACAAGTGTCCTACAACTACATCCTACAACAAGAGTGTCCTACAACTACATCCTACAACAACAAGAGTGTCCTACAACTACATCCTACAACAAGAGTGTCCTACAACTACATCCTACAACAACAAGAGCCTCCTACAACTACATCATACAACAACAAGTGCCCTACAACTACATCCTACAACAAGAGTGTCCTACAACTATGTCCTACAACAAGAGTCCTACAACTACATCCTACAACAAGAGTCCTACAACTACATCCTACAACAACAAGAGTGTCCTACAACTACATCCTACAACAAGAGTCCTACAACTACATCCTACAACAAGAGTGTCCTACAACTATATCCTACAACAACAAGCGTGTCCTACAACTACATCCTACAACAAGAGTGTCCTACAACTACATCCTACAACAACAAGTGTGTCCTACAACTACATCCTACAACAAGAGTGTCCTACAACGACATCCTACAACAACAAGAGCCTCCTACAACTACATCCTACAACAACAAGTGTCCTACAACTACATCCTACAACAAGAGTGTCCTACAACTACATCCTACAACAACAAGAGTGTCCTACAACTACATCCTACAACAACAAGTGTGTCCTACAACTACATCCTACAACAAGAGCCTCTTACAACTATATCCTACAACAAGAGTTTCCTACAACTACATCCTATAACAAGAGTGTCCTACAACTACATCCTACAACAACAAGTGTGTCCTACAACTACATCCTACAACAAGAGCCTCTTACAACTATATCCTACAACAAGAGTTTCCTACAACTACATCCTACAACAAGAGCCTCCTACAACTACATCCTACAAAAACAAGTGTCCTACAACTACATCCTACAACAAGAGTGTCTACAACTATGTCCTACAACAAGAGTGTCCTACAACAAGTGTCCTACAACTACATCCTACAACAAGAGCCTCCTACAACTACATCCTACAAAAACAAGAGTGTCCTACAACTATGTCCTACAACAACAAGAGTGTCTACAACTATGTCCTACAATAAGAGTGTCCTGCAACTACTGTACATCCTACAACAGGGATGTCAAACTCAGGCCCTCCAGCTGTTATAAAACTACAAGTCCCATCATGCCTGGACAGCCAAAGCTTTAGCTTTGGCTGTCCAGGCATGATGGGAATTGTAGTTTTAAAACACTGGAGGCCCTGAGTTTGACAGGTCAGTCCTACAACAAGAGGGTCCTACAACTACATCATACAATAACAGTGCCCTACAACTACATCCTAAAACAACAAGTGTGCCCTACAACTACATCCTAGAACTAGCTCTGTGGTCCTTGTTTCCAGCTGGCCATCCCATCAGAGTGGGACAGGAACTCATCACCTCTAGAACAGATCTTCAGAGTTCTCTCCTTAACCTGTATGGACCTTAGTTGGTGGCTCTCGATCTTCTCTCAGCTTGTTAGGAAGATGTTTCTACTGCAATACCAGATGATAAATACTTTGTCCTACAACAAGAGTGTCCTACAACTATGTCCTGCCAATGCACCTCCTGATCTTCTGCCAACTGCTTTGTATATCCTTACAGAGGCCATGTACCTTCTTCAGGCTCGCCCTTCTGCCCAGCTCAGCAGCTTCTGGCCGACTTACCCATTCCTGATTGCCAGGTTCCCATGTGAGATGCCTGAGGACCAGGAGGAAGAAGTAAATTTTGCTGACCTGGATATTTCTTTCCCTCGAGTCTGAAGGCAGTCCTACTTTCCAGAGTTTATGGTTTTCATTACACAAGTTTTTTTTTAGTTCGGGGGATTTATTTATGGCGGATTGGGGGGGGGGGGGTCTTCATCTTAATTGGGTTAATTATTGGATTTTCGCCTTATTATGTGAACCTTCTGTCTTCTCAGGGATAACAAGCGTTTCTCGTGCTGCCAGAGGACATGAGGAAAGGAAATTTCAGGTAATCAAAATTTACTGATAGAAGAGTTTGCGGCACGAGAGGACAGTGATGGGGGAGAATACGAGAAAATCTCATTGTTCTCAATGACGAACTAAGACATCAAGAGTCTGTTCACATTATGTATTGTTCTACCTGAAACCTGTGTCGCAGAATATCCATAATCATATCCATAATATCCTCTCGATTAGCTGCAGTTTATATATTGGTTTTGGATTAAGTTCATCCTCATATCCCGGGTTAATCTGTGTCCTGCTGCCCGCCGCATCAGTACGTAATTGGTGACTAATCTCCCACAGTGTGAACTATGCCACATATTGTAGATGAAAACAATCGGATCCACATTACATTCAGCTTTAAGGCTTATTCCTTTGTGTATTCCTGAAGATGCCCTCACTGAGGGGTCTGAGGAGCCGGGCTTTAACCCTTACATGACGCACCTTATCCTATATATGTTTGTTTTTTGCAGCTTCCCCCTTGAAAATGTGGAGTAGACACCAGTTCGCATCCAGGCCTATTAGGCATCCGGCATGTGGGATTTATTACCAATTTATTTTCATCCGGTAAACAGTATCAGCCAACATTCATGTCTCCAACCAGAGGAATCCGTACAACATTCTTCTCATACTGCGCATTATGATCCGATGATCAGGATGAAGCCAGCAGACCTGTGAATGCAGCTCTGGATGTCACTTCAGTATATGACAAGGTGTAACAGAAAAATAATGATTGCTGCTCCGGGGGTGACTCTAAGTATACTGCAACCTATTGTATATGGCTCTGGGCATATACAGAACCAATGGGGGCAACAGGGGTATATGAGATCCTGCATCTTGAGTGCTAGGGGAGATGGGAGACACTAGGGGAGATGCCTACCATGCAGAACACTAGGGGAGATGTCGACCATGCAGAACACTAGGGGGGATATCTACCATGGGGGACACTAGGGGAGATGTCAACCATGGGGGACACTAGGGGAGATGTATACCATGGGGGACACTAGGGGAGATGTCTACCATGGGGGACACTAGGGGAGATGTCTACCATGGGGGATACTAGGGGAGATGCCTACCATGGGGAACACTAGGGGAGATGTATACCATGCAGAACACTAGGGGAGATGTCTACCATGCAGAACACTAGGGGGGATATCTACCATGGGGGACACTAGGGGAGATGTCAACCATGGGGGACACTAGGGGAGATGTATACCATGGGGGACACTAGGGGAGATGTCTACCATGGGGGACACTAGGGAAGATGTCTACCATGGGGGATACTAGGGGAGATGCCTACCATGGGGAACACTAGGGGAGATGTATACCATGCAGAACACTAGGGGGGATGTCTACCATGGGGGACACTAGGGGAGATGTCAACCATGGGGGACACTAGGGGAGATGTATACCATGGGGGACACTAGGGGAGATGTATATCATGGGGGACACTAGGGGAGATGTCAACCATGGGGGACACTAGGGGAGATGTATACCATGGGGGACACTAGGGGAGATGTCTACCATGGGGGACACTAGGGGAGATGTCTACCATGGGGGATACTAGGGGAGATGCCTACCATGGGGGACACTAGGGGAGATGTCTACCATGGGGGATACTAGGGGAGATGCCTACCATGGGGGACACTAGGGGAGATGCCTACCATGGGGGATACTAGGGGAGATGTCTACCATGGGGACACTAGGGGAGATGTCTACCATGGGGGACACTAGGGGAGATGTCTACCATGGGGGACACTAGGGGAGATGTCTACCATGGGGGATACTAGGGGAGATGTCTACCATGGGGGATACTAGGGGAGATGTCTACCATGGGGGATACTAGGGGAGATGTATACCATGGGGGACACTAGGGGAGATGTCTACCATGGGGGACACTAGGGGAGATGTCTACCATGGGGGATACTAGGGGAGATGCCTACCATGGGGGACACTAGGGGAGATGTCTACCATGGGGGATACTAGGGGAGATGTCTACCATGGGGGATACTAGGGGAGATGTCTACCATGGGGGATACTAGGGGAGATGTATACCATGGGGGACACTAGGGGAGATGTCTACCATGGGGGACACTAGGGGAGATGTCTACCATGGGGGATACTAGGGGAGATGCCTACCATGGGGGACACTAGGGGAGATGTCTACCATGGGGGATACTAGGGGAGATGTCTACCATGGGGGACACTAGGGGAGATGTCTACCATGGGGGATACTAGGGGAGATGTCTACCATGGGGGATACTAGGGGAGATGTCTACCATGGGGGACACTAGGGGAGATGTCTACCATGGGGGACACTAGGGGAGATGTCTACCATGGGGGACACTAGGGGGGATGTCTACCATGGGGACATTAGGGGAGATGCCTAACATATGCTATCTACTGGGCGGAGGGCTAACAAACAGGGGGATAGCTGACAAAAGTTTGTTATGGGGCTCAGTCCTTTCTAGTTACGCCTTTGCCTGCAGCCTGAGAGATTACAGTAAACCAGAAGTAGCATTGTACAGTGGATTTTTTTTCTGAATAACATGTAGAAGAGATGAAACAAACATTTATAAGCAGCAGAATCTGTGATATTATAAGTTACTGTACAGTATAGCAGTCAGCATGTGGTGTATAATGTATAGTAACTGTATAACCCTGATAACACAGCAGCTGGATATGTGATACATAAGTTACTGTACAGTATAGCAGCATATGGAGTATAATGTATAGTAACTGTATAACCCTGATAACACAGCAGCTGGATATGTGATATATAAGTTACTGTACAGTATAGCAGCATGTGGTATATAATGTATAGTAACTGTATAACCCTGATAACACTGCAGCTGGATATGTGATATATAAGTTACTGTACAGTATAGCAGCATGTGGTATATAATGTATAGTAACTGTATAACCCTGATAACACTGCAGCTGGATAAGTGATATATAAGTTACTGTACAGTATAGCAATCAGCATGTGGTATATAATGTATAGTAACTGTATAACCCTGATAACACAGCAGCAACTGGATATGTGATATATAAGTTACTGTACAGTATAGCAATCAGCATGTGGTGTATACTGTATAGTAACTATATAACCCTGATAACACTGCAGCTGGATATGTGATATAAGTTACTGTACAGTATAGCAATCAGCATGTGGTATATAATGTATAGTAACTGTATAACCCTGATAAAACAGCAGCTGGATGTGTGATATATAAGTTACTGTACAGTATAGCAGCATGTGGTATATAATATATAGTAACTGTATAACCCTGATAACACAGCAGCAGCTGGATATGTGATATATAAGTTACTGTACAGTATAGCAGCATGTGGTATATAATGTATAGTAACTGTATAACCCTGATAACACAGCAGCTGGATATGTGATATATAAGTTACTGTACAGTAGAGCAGCATGTGGTATATAATGTATAGTAACTGTATAACCCTGATAACACAGCAGCAGCTGGATAAGTGATATATAAGTTACTGTACAGTATAGCAATCAGCATGTGGTATATAATGTATAGTAACTGTATAACCCTGATAACACAGCAGCAACTGGATATGTGATATATAAGTTACTGTACAGTATAGCAATCAGCATGTGGTGTATACTGTATAGTAACTGTATAACCCTGATAACACTGCAGCTGGATATGTGATATAAGTTACTGTACAGTATAGCAATCAGCATGTGGTATATAATGTATAGTAATTGTATAACCCTGATAACACAGCAGCTGGATATGTGATATATAAGTTACTGTACAGTATAGCAGCATGTGGTGTATAATGTATAGTAAATGTATAACCCTGATAACACTGCAGCTGGATATGTGATATAAGTTACTGTACAGTATAGCAATCAGCATGTGGTGTATAATGTATAGTAACTGTATAACCCTGATAACACAGCAGCAGCTAGATATGTGATACATAAGTTACTGTAAAGTATAGCAGCATGTGGTTTATAATGTATAGTAACTGTATAACCCTGATAACACAGCAGCAACTTGATATGTGATATATAAGTTACTGTACAGTATAGAAATCAGCATGTGGTATATAATGTATAGTAACTGTATAACCCTGATAACACAGCAGCTGGATATGTGATATATAAGTTACTGTACAGTATAGCAATCAACATGTGGTGTATAATGTATAGTAACTGTATAACCCTGATAACACAGCAGCTGGATATGTGATATATAAGTTACTGTACAGTATAGCAGCATGTGGTATATAATGTATAGTAACTGTATAACCCTGATAACACAGCAGCTGGATATGTGATATATACGTTACTGTACAGTATAGCAGCATGTGGTATATAATGTATAGTAACTGTATAACCCTGATAACACTGCAGCTGGATATGTGATATATAAGTTACTGTACAGTAGAGCAGCATGTGGTGTATAATGTATAGTAACTGTATAACCCTGATAACACAGCAGCAGCTGGATATGTGATATATAAGTTACTGTACAGTATAGCAGCATGTGGTATATAATGTATAGTAACTGTTTAACCCTGATAACACAGCAGCTGGATAGGTGATATATAAGTTACTGTACAGTATAGCAGCATGTGGTGGATAATGTATAGTAACTGTATAACCCTGATAACACAGCAGCTGGATATGTGATATATAAGTTACTGTACAGTATAGCAGCATGTGGTAGATAATGTATAGTAACTGTATAACCCTGATAACACAGCAGCTGGATAGGTGATATATAAGTTACTGTACAGTATAGCAGCATGTGGTATATAATGTATAGTAACTGTATAATCCTGATAACACAGCAGCTGGATATGTATTATATAAGTTACTGTACAGTATAACAAAACACAGCAATCGCTAAGCTCAGGGAGACCAGCGACAAAAAAATCAAATGGAGTACTCACTGAAGAGTCTCCACTGATACATTGCCCCCTATAAATTTAAATATGCAAAAGAAGGGTCCGTGAAGTCTCAGTTACGAGTGTCAAAACACGGGAATAGCCAGATATCCCTCCAGGGGAGGGAAGCCTTTTGCCAAGGGGGTGCCTCCCAGTGGGGAGATCACCAAACCACCCTGATACGTAGCCCCTTAAGTCCCAATCGGTTGCGAGTATTGGAACATAAATAGGGAAATACCAGGGTGGCCCCTTTTACGTCAAAGTCTAACTCTGTGGCGAGTATTGCGACATGACAAGGGTTTACCAAGGCAGGCATCCATCCACAGATGATTGTTTCGGGGTAGTTGCCCCTCGTCAGTGTGGAGTAGGATTCTGGCTAACAGGGGCAATGAAAAATAGACCAACAAGTGGAGACTCTTCAGTGAGTACTCCATTTGATTTTTTTGTCGCTGGTCTCCCTGAGCTCAGTGATTGCTGTGTTTCCACTTGTTGGTCTATTTTTCATTGCCCGTTAGCCAGAATCCTACTCCACACTGACGAGGGGCAACTACCCTGAAACAATCGTCTGTGGATGGATGCCTGCCTTGGTAAACCCTTGTCATGTCGCAATACTCGCCACAGAGTTAGACTTTGATGTAAAAGGGGCCACCCTGGTATTTCCCTATTTAT